>NC_047667.1:75023559-75323559 GCF_011762505.2 Arvicanthis niloticus | reverse complement strand
CGTTCCCTACAGGTGGTAGAGCCAGCTACAGGTGATAGAGCCAGCTCCAAGAGTGTTCTCCCCAGTTATTGCCCACAGAAAACCTCTCCGCGAAACTCCAGGACAGTGAGTAATTCCCAGCCTAGTTCACAAAACTAGGCAGGCTTCTTTCTGTCTCCCCCCTCTTTCTCCACGAGTTCCTTGTTAGCTTCTTCTAATTTTTAGCTACTGCCTAGTTCAAAAGACTAGGCCCCACTCTTTCTCCATGTGTTCCTGGTCAACTTCTCTACTTTAACTCCTCCTCTTTCTCTCTGTCTCTCCCTCTCCATGTGCTTTCCAGCTCAAGGGCAAGATGGCAGACCCCCTAGCCTCCACTTTGCCCATCCCCCAGCTCCACAGAGGGCTCCTTCACAGACAACAGCAGTCTTTCAAGTCACAGTGCCTGCTGTGACCCTCCTAAGACTCCTTCCTTAGGTGAGAGATTCCTATAGCCTTTCACTCTCTGACTCTTAGCTCTCCTATCAAGCCTAGGTATCTCTCCCTATAAACTTCAAGTTAGCTTTTTAATCCTTCTCTACAATTAAAATTTCTAATAAAAAGAAAGGTGGAATACAGGTCCTCTCTGCCAGAGCACCCGGACGCCACATCGCAGAACAAGGTCCTTCCCCACTGCTTCTAAACCCGCCATTACTGCTCCTCCCCAACAGGAGGACCTGCAACAAATGTTCCTGTTTTTCAACCAAAAAATTTTCCTTTTCTTTCTAACAGGAACATCTAGAGCAACAATGCTTGTGTTTTTCAACCAAAATGTTTGTTAATTTTTTATTTTAATGCTGCCTTTTCTCTCTAATATTCGTGATATATGTCCAACATTATTTTTTTCAACCTTTATAATTTCTTCAAGGTTTAAAAGCCATCTAATTTCCTTCCACAGTTTAAGTGAACGTGCTGATCACCATTTCTTGAGTCTTAATTAACAACTAATTTCTTTTACAGGCAAACTGTTGCTGCCAATCCCAGATACAAAATTAACATTGTTTTTCTCCCTCAGCCATCCAAAAACAGACTCAAAGATACCTTCTAAGACTAAACTTTCCTCAAACACCTTTGCTTTTCCAGGATCTTAACGACAGGCCATAAGGTGCTTGTTCCCAAGCAATTTAATGCTCCATATCCAGCCTACAGACATCTCCCTACTGGAGATGCTCCTTCCCTGCTGTGATTATCCTACAGGTATACCCACAGATCCAACAGAGTCTAGCCATCCTCTGGAACCTGCCTGAGATGCCAAGCTGCTTCCTCCCAGCCACCTCATCTGACTGCAGACTCCAGAGACACGCTGAGATCCAGAGACAGCGCCACCTCCTGGAACCTGCCAAGCTGCCTTCTTCCAGTTGTCTCATCTGACTGAAGAACCCAGAACATGCTGAAATCCAGAGACCCACACCAGGCTCCAGAGATGCACGCCAGAACCCAGAGATGCTCACTACAGAAGACAAATCTAGACCTTCCAGCTACAAATGAACTCTTTTGCCAAAGACACATAGCTAAAGTTACATGTTAGTGAGGAAAACATAATGTCTATTTAGATTAATCAGATGTCATTACCCTCAAACTGTACAATCTGTATTTAATTGTTTCAATGATTCCCTGCCTCCCAACCCCTACCCTCAATTCCCACTACCCTTGATTTAGTTATGCTACACCCTCTGGCCTACATAGTGTTTTATTTTGACCACCTCATCCAAAATTTTCACTAAAAACAGTGAGATGTTGGGCCGTGGAGACATGGTTTGGACATAGCCTGGTTGAACGGGTTTTAAACCCCGGAGACCCTTTTAGGGACGGTAGGATGTTTAGCCCTGTTCCTAGGCCCCCTTGATAGAGCGCTGGGTTTGAGATAGCCAGGAGACCCAACAGGACATTGCCTGTCAGGGATGGCATATTATCTCCCCGCGCTCTGAGACTCCAGACTACTTCCACATGGTCCACATCTCTCATTAACACAGAGTTGCCCCTCCTTTTATGAAAGAAAAAAGGGTGGGATGTTGGGCCTAACACAAGGTCTAATCTCCATTTCACCTCCACCCTTCAGTCATGTACACAGGTGGAGGGCGTGAACAGGCCCTAAAGAGATTTACATACCTGAAAGCCAGAGGTGGAGCCAATTAAACATTCCTCCCCAGCCCCTCCCCCCTTTTCCCCTCCCCCTTTTAACTCAGGTCGATCCTGGGTTTGAGGGGTATGCATCCAGATCCATCCACGATCCGCCATGTGAATAAACCAGTTTTGGAAACCCAAGGGCTTCCTCCTGTGTTGGGGCTGCGCCGCTATGAGGAACCGTAAGGAGCCAGGGAGAGACTTTTAGTTAATGAACAGCCGGGCCCAACTTCCAGCTGGAGAAACCCAGAGCGTTTCCAGCCGACTATCCACAGTATGGCAGGAGGAACCTCGGGATCCCCAAGCCTTTTTTTCCCCACAGAGAACAATACAATGAATCAATGAAACAGAGTTAGTTCTTGGAGAATATCAACAAGATATACATTATAGAAAGTAACTAAAAGACAGAGGTAGAATATCCAAATTTTAAGAATCAGAAATAAAATATGGGACATAAAATGAGACACCAAAAAGTTCTTTAAAAAAAATCCTTAGGTCATACTTTAACAACCTGTACTCAACAAAATTTTAAAAATCTAAAAGAAATAAATAATTTTTATATATGCACCACATACTTGAGATAAATCAGAATCAGATAAGAAATGTGAATTTACTTATAGCCCCTAGTGAAATAGAAGCAGTCATTAAAAGCCTGCCAATTAAAAAATGCCTAGGAACAGACAGTTTTAGCACAGAATTCTACCAGACTTTCAAAGAATAGTTAATGCCAATACTCCTCAAGATTTTCTACAAAATAGAAACCAAAGGAACATTGCCCAATATATTTTATAAGGTCACATTACACTGATACCCAGTCCACACAAAGATTCAACATGGAAAATTACAGGCAATTTTCTTATAAACATAGATACAAAAATAATCAACAAAATACAAACCAAATCCAAGAACACATCAAAAAGTCATCTACTATGACCAAATTAGCTTTATAACTCAGATGTAGGGATAGTTCAACATACAAAAAAATCTGTGAATGTAATCCACCATATAAACAATCTGAAAGAAAGTAAAGACAAAACAACAAGAACAACAACAACAAAATATGGTTATTTAATTAGATGCCACAAGAGCCTGTGACAAAATACAACTGCTCTTCATGCTAAATGTCTTAGAGAGAACAAGGATACAAGGGGCATACCTAAACATGATTAAGGCAATTTACTGCAGGCCTATAGCCAACATCAAATTAAATGGAGAAACTCAAAACAATTCCACTAAAATTAGGAACATGACAAGGCTGTCTGCTCTGTCTATATTTATTAAATATGGTACTTAAAGTTCAAGTTTGAACAATCAGAAAACTAAAAGAGGTAAAGAGAATACAAATTGGAAAGGAAGAAGAAGATGTATTATTTATTTCCAGTTGATATGATAGTATATGTAGGCAACCTCGAATAATTTCCTACAGCTGATAAACACCTTCACCAATGTGGCTGGATAAAAGATTGATTCAAAACAAAACAAAACAACAAAAACAAAACAAAACAAAAAACAAAGTAGCCCTGTAGAGGAATTTTAATCTAGCAACATGGCTGCTCTGTCAAGGTGTCACATCCAAAGACCTTTTAGGCCTATATACAGATACACCCTAGATTACAGTATGATCTGGCTAGAATATAGACATGCCCTTAGTATATACCTTTAATTCCTAATAATGAAGGTAAGGTTAGTTTGTAGAAGGAAGCAGTCATGTCAAAGGCAAAAAGTGCTTTCTGATTGAGAGTTAGACAAAGCGACAAATAAAAGAACACGATAGAGTGTGTCAGATATAGGATATACCCAATCATATGAGAACAGCACAGAAAAGAAAGGTAGGCTATTGAGGGGTATCTAGAGAAAGTATGCGTAGTGAGTGTCTTTGCAGTTTTAGTGGGACAGCTTTACAGAAACAGGTTGCAGAGAAAACAAGCTAAATACAGGTGAAGACAGAAGGAGCCAGCAAATGAGGAGGAGCTAGAGGATTAGAACAGATTGTCGAAGTATATATGAGGCCAAGCAGAGCAATACAGTCAGGAGTTGAATGAAGCCATGTTGATTCAGTCAGTTTGGAATTTTAGATTGTACAGAAGCTAGAAGATTCTAGGTCTTGCTCTAGGGATAATTAGAACAGTGAAAAAAAATGCTTTGAGCTCAGAGCAGTCATCTCATCCTTCCATCTGAGAAAATAAATGTGAAATTTGCAAAGGGAATTAGAAAGAAATTATGAAAATACCACTTTGAAAATAGCCACAAATTCTACCAATTACATTGGGGTAACTCTAACCAAGCAAGTGGAAGGCTTGCATGACAAAAACTTCAAGTCTTTGAAGAACTAAATTAAGAAAGGTATCAGAAGATTGAAAGATCCCCCATACTCACTGATCACTGATATTTATGTAGTAAAAATGACTATCCTACAAAAGAACATACAGATTCATCTCAATGCCCACAGAATTCCAACATGATCTTTACAGAAAGGACAATACTCATTTTAATACAAAAAAAAATAAAAAATAAACAAGTGACCCAGGATCGATAACGTAATCTTGTAGAATGAAGGAACATCAGGGGTTATCACTGTCTTAGTCAGGGTTTCTACTCCTCCACAAAACATTATAACCAAGAAGCAAGTTGGGGAGGAAAGGGTTTATCCAGCATACACTTGCACATTGCTGTTTATCACCAAAGAGTCAGTACTAGAAATCAAGCAGGACACGAATCAAGAGCTGATGCAGGGGCCATGAAGAAATGTTACTTACTGCCTTGCAATCCAAGAAGAGAGGTATCAGATAAAATCAAACCTTTCAAAACCCTGAGCTTGCACATCTAATATCAAAAAGTTTAAAATATTTTTCTCTTATTAAGCAACTTGTCATGTGGCATTTGGTTACAGCAGCCTAAGCAAGCCAATATGTCACCTCTACAAATGGGGACCACAAGGTAGAAATGCTAATGATACAGACTGTGAGACAACGGAATGAACTGAAATGTGAACCGAGAGAATAAAACAAATCAGTAGAAAGCACATATGGGTAAAAAAATCAAATAGAACGTGCATACACGCACACACACACACACATACATACACACATACACACACACACATACACACACACACACAATGCTGATTCATAAGCCCTGTTGAAAGCACTCTAGGATACAAAGTACAGAAACTAAAAAAGCTCATCAAATGCAGAGAAAATAAGGAAGAAGTTTGAGAGAGTTACAGGAAAAATAAACACAGAAAACAGTTAACATAAATCTAAAATGCATCTAATTCAAGCTGCTGAAAAACAACATAAACCAATTTGATAGGATAAATATTCAAGTAGATACATGAAGGGGTCTGTCATGTGCCTGCACTGTTGATAAACAAACAAAAAGCATAGCCTGAAAAAGTTTTGGAGTAGAGGGATAAAAATAGTGTCTTTGAGCAACTAGCCAAAAAGATTATATTTTTTATGAAGACATATGTGTATGCATATGCATACACATGCACACTTTAATAAATAAACAAATAAACCACTCTCATGCTATTTCTATCCCCACTTTCATCAGAACTGAGATTCCTGAACTATATAAATAAACTTCTCCTTCCCCACCTACCTTTTTTGTTCTCTGATACCTCTGGGCCAAGCCAAGCTGCTCTGACCAGCCTACTAGCCCAAAGGGACCTCCATTCTCCCACCACCTCTTCTTTACCTTCACCAGACTCCTGAAACATTCGGGTAACCTTCCATTCTGCCTCCCATCTTGCCTACTCACTGAGTCCTCTGGGCTAAGCCAAGATCCTCTGAGGAGCCTGCTAGCTCAGGGAGACCTTGATTCTCCTGCCATTGCGCCCCACACCCATCAGACCTGCAGATCATGAGCCAATACAGGAAAATGGCTCTTCCTCCATCCATTTTCTCTTCTAGCTGAGGCCTCTAGATCAATCCAAACTGCCCCAAGCACCGTTCATTCTCCTGTCCCTTCTCTGCCCATCTTCATCAGATCTGAGCTTCCTGAGCCATACAGAGACTGCAACATCAAGACTATCAAGGTTTATCTCCTCTCAGTACCTACTACAACAAGAAAAAAACCATAAAGATGGCTAAAGGTCCTAGAAAGAGCACACACACACACACACACACACACACACACACACACACACACAAAAGGTCAGGGCAATATGAAACCTCCAAAGCACATCTAACTGACAACAGCAATTTCCAGATATCCTAACACAAGCAAAACACAAGAAAATGACCTTAAATCCATAGAACAAAAAAAGAATATTAAAAGCATCAAGGGGAAAATGCCATGTAAACACTTAAAGGCAGTCCTATCAAAATTACACCCAGCTTCTCAACTGAGACTTAAAAAGCTAGAAGGACCTAGATAGACATCTTGCAACCTCTTTAAAAAAAAAAAAAAAAAAAAAAACCCACACGTACCAACCTAGACTACTATATATAGTAGAACTCTCAATCACCATGGATGGAGTAAACAAGATATTTCAAAACAAACCCAATTTTAAATAATACCTATTAACAAATCCCTACTGAAAATACTAGAAGAAGAACTACAACCCAATAAGGTTAACTATACCCAAGAAAACACAGAAATTAAGTAATTTCATACCAGCAAAAACAAGGAAACCACATAAACACAAGCATACAAACACATGCACACGCACACGCACATGCACACACTAACACCCCCAATAGCAGAATAACAGGAAATAATAGTCACTGGTCATTAATATCTCTCAACATTAATCAACTGAATTCCCCCTAAAAAACACACAGGCTAACAAAATGGATGAGAAAACAGTATCCATCATTCTGCTGCATTCAAGAAACACACCTCAGCAATAAAGATAAACATTACCTCAAAGTAAAGTGCTGAGAAAAATATTTCAAGCAAATGGACCCAAGAAACAAGTTGGAGTAGCCATTCTAATATCTAATAAAATAGACTTTCAACCAAAATTAATCAGAGCAGACAGGGGAGCACACTTCATACTCATTAGAGGAAAAAAATCTACCAAGATGATACCTCAATTCTGAACATCTATGCTCCAAATACAAGGGTACCCACATTTGTAAAAGAAACATTGCTAAAGCTTAAACTGGACATCAAACCCCACACATCAATAGTAGGAGACTTCAACACCCTATTCTCACCAATTGACAGAATATCCAGACAAAAACTAAACAGAGAAATAATGAAACTTAAATACATTTTGAATCAAAAGTACCTAACAGACATGAACCCCAATGGAGAGATAATAACACCAACCTACCCACAAAACTTTCAACCCAAAATGTATATTGTCTACATGAAATGCAGGGATGGGTGATGGAGCACAGACTGTGGAAAAGGCCAACTAATAACTGGCCTAAATTGAGACCTATCCCATGGGCAAGCACCAGTGCCTAACACTATTGATGATGCTCTGTTATGCTTGCAGACAGGACCATATTGTCTGTCCTCTGAGAGGCTCTACCCAGCAGCTGATTCAGAAAAATACAGATACCCACAGCCAAACAGTAGATGTAGCTTGCAGACTTTTATGGAAGAATGGGAGGAAAGATGGCATCCCCCAAAGGGGATAGGAACTCCACATGAAGAAGAACAGTGTCAACTAACCTCAGCCCTTGGGGCACTCAGAGTCTGAAGCACCAACCAAAGAACACATACGGGCTGGACTTAGGCTTCTTCACACATATGTAGCAGATGTGCAACTTGGTCTTTATGTGGGTTCCAAACAACTGGAAGAGGGACTATCCCAAAACTGTTGCCTGTAAGTGGGATATGTTCTTCTAGCTGGGTTTTCTTGACTAGCCTCAGTGGGAGAGGAAGCACATACCCTCACAAAGACTTAAAGTACTATGGTGGAGGGATATTCAGGGGGGCTGTTATCTGCTAGAGGAGAAGTAGAAGGGGGAGTGGGGAAGGAGTGTGGGAAGGGGAGACTAGAAAGGAGCAGTTAGTAGGATGTAAATTAAATAAGTAAAAAAGTTAAATTAAAAAACAATATATGCAATACATTTTTAAAAGACTAAAATAAATATGAGGATATATGTGGTAAAAAAAAATGAAAATGTTATATTTTCCTATAAAGCGTGAAAATACAAATAATTAGAAAAAGAGAAGTAAACTGGTTAATTACCTATATAGTTTACAGAAGATTTAATCAGTAATATTATTAAAGTTTTGTGCTTATAAGCTTATTTTATCAACTATAGTTTACAAACATAAACACTAAAAAAATACTACTGATAAAATTAAGCTTTAATACAGACACACACAAACAAAGATGCTTGCTCATGGAAAAACAATCACACCTTCAAAAAATGTTGGCAACCCCATAAGAAGAACAACAGTATCAACCAACCAGACCCCCCCCCCCAGAACTCCCAAGAACTAAACCATCAACCGAAGAGCACACATGGAGGGACCCATGACTCTAAATGCATATGTAGCAGAGGATGACCTTGTTGGACATCAGTGGGAGGAGAGGCCCTTGGTCCTGTGAAGGCTGGATGCCCCAGTGTAGGGGAATGCCAGGGTGGGGAGGCAGAAGTGGGTAGGTAAGAAGTAGGGAGAGGGGGGATGGGATAGGGGCTTCCAGGGGGCGAGGGGACTAGGAAAGGAGATAGCCTTTGAAATGTAAATAAAGAAAATAGCCACTAAAAAAAGAAAAATTACATAACCTATTTTATTAAATAAAGATTCGATTATGAAAGTAATCTCTAAGACAAATATATAATCTTTTCTACATGACATCTCAAGCAACCAACGCGCACAGCTAGTAGGCCAGCTGGACGTCCACTTAGCAGTTTATCAGCATTACAGACCAGAGAACAGAACACAACACATTATCACAGGGGTAAGATGAAACACTGTTTATATAAAAGTTAATAAATAGAAATAAGTTTAATTCACTTACTGAAGAGCAAAATGTTGTTGTAACACTAGATTACAAAGGATAACGAAATGCTTAATTTTTGTTAAAATAAATAAATAAATTAGAACAAAGGGAAACAGAAAAATAAAAAAATTAAAAAATCAGAATACATGTTGATAGTTTTTGCATCATATTTTAATTGTCATTTCTATTTATCCATTCCCCTCTATGTGTATATCTACGCCCTTGTCATACTCCTTGCTAATCAGTATCCTGCATAGGAGGCTCCTCAGAGATGACCATATATCTAAGGATTGAGTCCCAGTACCAATACTACAATTGACTTTTGGGCAGAAGAGTAAAAGGAAAGGGGCTTTGATCTAGAGAGTCGGAAATTGTGCCAAGATGATCTTTGAACAGATTTAAATGAGCATGAGATATTCACTAAGTAGTTTTGGGGATGTAAAAATGAAGTAGCTGTTCTTTCATGGCAGAGTTAGGGCCTCACAATATGCCTCTTGCTTCAGTTACTCATGCGTTTGACCCAGGCAGTCAGTACATATTTCCTAAGAGGTGAATAAATGGATACAAGCTTGTGCTTTAATTACACTGATGATAGTACCTGGTCCTTTCATGGCAAGCATAAAACACAATAACGCCCTCTTAGGTTATTTCAGGACCAAGTGATTGGACAGTTGCTGGAATATTTGAGGAGGGGGACCTCAAATCTGTTGCATCAACAGATTCAGTTGAATAATTCCTTTTCTAAAATGTCTCCCTCACCACACTCCAACTCTTCTATATTAAACTAAAGATTACAAAAACCAGAATAGTGACTGGGGATGGCTCTGACCTCTGCCTCTTTCCATGTCAAGCAAAGTGCCCTCCTACTTTTCTAACTAACTCAATTTCCTGTTTCAAAGTCTTTCCCCCATTCCCCTTAGAGAGTCTTTTCTCTGTCTTCCAACTACTTTGATGAAATCTTTTTTTCCCTTTCTTTTCTTTTTTTTTTTTTTAATTCAGGGATGTTTACTGTAGCATGTAGTAGGGTCTACACATGCAAAAACCCCACAAGATTACTAAATTGTTTTATCTGATGGTTTCACAAAATGTCTATAATTTTACCATATTTTAAAATTATAGAAGTGAGAAAATGCCTGTTATAGGTTCAGGCTTCTAATTCATACTCAATGGTCAAAGTCTTAGAGGTCTAGGTACAATATTTTTTAGCTTTTATACTATATTGATATTAAGGTATACCATGTTTGGGTCCTGTTCCAACTCATTTTAGACTGCTGATCCCCACTGAACAAAGTAAAAAGAAATGTGGTGAACCAATGAGAAAGAAAGTACAGGTGCATTTCAGACAACTTTATCTTTTAAAAGTATTTGTTAAATCAGCTCTGGGGCACAGAGTTCTGGCAGAGAAAGATAAGAGACAGACTCTCCCATATGTGGAACTGTGAAGAAACAGAACAGAGTTACCTTCATCCATCAAGTGAGCCTTTCCAAGGGGCAGACTGGAGCCTCAAGACTGGCTCCTCAGACCTTTCCCAGGAAAAACTAATGTCCATAACAAAACCTGCACAGAATGAACTTGGGATCACTTCCAAAGGAGATTAAATTGAAACATCTTTGTTTCTAACTCCATGTATTGTCCCAAAAGAAGTAGAAAACCAAGCCTATGGTTTAGAAATGTCACAAATGTCATCATGCTGGCTTCATTAGTTGTAGTTTTTGTTTCATAGAGTTTTTTAACCCAATTAGGGTTTATATAAAAATGAAAGAGAAGACTAAACTCAACTAATAAACACCTGCTATTTAGGTCACTTTTCTTTTGTTTCTTTTAGTTTTTGAGTTATAGTATATATTACTATATATAGTAATAGTTATAGTACACATTAATATATATATATATATATATATATATATATATATATATATATATAACTTACTCCTTTTCTTTCCTTCCTCCAAGTATCTCATTCTTTTTTCCTTGTTCTCTTTCAAATTCATTGCCTCTTTTTTCATTAATTGTTATGATGTGTGTGTGTCTGTGTGTGTATGTGTGTGTGTGCATGTGTGTGTGTTTTCCCACATATAATCTGCTCAGTCTGTGTAACACTACTCATAATTGTATTTTTTGGTTTTCCTTTGGTATGAGAAGCAGTTGGTGCATGAATCTTTAGAGAAGACTATTTCTCCCATTCTTAGCATTCTTGCCTGTAGGTCTTTGTATAGAGTTGAGGCTTCGTGGTCATGGTCTTTCCCCATCCGTGTTGGGATGTCTATAGCTGATGTCTTTGATTAGCTCATGTCTAGGTAAAAATGTCGATGAGAGTTTATGGATGTAGCTTCTAACATTACTTGGAGACACAATCTCACAGCAAACTCCCTGATTCTAATACTCTCATAATCTTTCTGATCATTCTTCCTAAATATTTTTTAAGGTAATTCAGAAATTGTATTGTAGATATATCTGTTGGGACTATAAAAGTATTCTTTTCATTTTAGTCATATATACAGGTGTGTGTGTGTGTGTGTGTGTGTGTGTGTGTGTGTTACTACATATGATCTACTCACTCTGTATAATGTTACCCATATGTATGTCTTCTTGGCAGAGAGAGGGGGTGGGGGAAGAGTGGAGAGAGATAGATATATATGTGAAGATATAAGTAGATAGACATACAGATATAGACAGACATAGATAATAGACAGGAAGATAAGGATGGAGATGGGGATGGAGAGAAAGAGAGAGAGAGAGAGAGAGAGAGAGAGAGAGAGAGAGAGAGAGAGAGAGAGAGAGAGAGAGAGAGAATGTCAGCTCTTATTTCCTAGTGTGAATAGGTCCTTGGGACAAAGGGAAGAATAACAGGTCATCAGAGTGGATCAGAATAAAAGCTCTAGACCCAGAAATTTGTTTGACACATACTGAGTGAATATAAAGAGCATCCAGAACGTTGCCCATAATAGGTAAGTCTGATTCACTTCAGCGAATATTTATGAACTACAAGCTGTAGAGGGGACAGTGGAAGTGTGGAAACGGAATTATAATAATGAACAAGACACCATGTCTGCTGCTCCAAAGCTTGTATCATGTAATAAATTGTTGTGCTGTATTTAAATGTCTATTCACTCTAGAACTCTAAAACCTACTCTACAGGACACTCTGACCATAACAAAGATAAGTTATTTTTCACAGAAAAATCTTGAAAGCAAATGTGAAAATTACAGTTATTATTTGGTACCATCAATGATCTATCTAACATTTTCTTTAGGACAAAATGCTTTTTACTTGAGTCATGTTGACAGGTTCCTAGGTCTCTACTTCCAGAAACATGTATAAGTTAAATTCAAGGACCCTAATGCTAGTTCTTTACAATGCAGTTAAGTTTTTGCTACAGCTATATTATAATAAAAAATATTATGGATATATCAACTCAAAACTTTTACAGGTACCAAAAAATGAAAATAAGATTTCACATTACCCTGAATTTTATGAGAAAAACTATCCAGATTCAGATGCACAATCTTTGGTTACCATGGTAACAAAAGGCAAGTTGCAAAATTAATTCATAGAGGACAGTATGGCTGGGGCCTTTGAATCCTGCACTTATGTACTTGAGGTTCTAACTGAAATCTACTTATCTTTAGGGACTAGTTTAAGGATTAGTCTATAATGGGTACACCAAAAGATTATAGCATGTGAGGGAAGGACAAGGAACTGCTAAATGTAACTCCTATCTAACATAACCACAATACCTGGAAGAAATATGGGCTTCTTTCTGTTTCTTTCAAATATGGTAATATCTAAATTTTCTTAATTGGTCATAAATGTTAGTATTTGAGACTCAGGTTAAAAGCAACTCAACATTTGTCCCTCAGTTCTCCTTCCCTGGCTACAGAATAAGAAGAAGCTTGATGTATGAGATTTCAAAATAGCTCCTTCATGGGTGACTATCATCCTGCAAGGGACCAGATGGTTGGACTGCTCCAACTGAGACTATCAGCTACAACTTCTTAATATGTCCCCAGAGGATCTCAACCATGAACAGAAACAAAGTGTGATGGTCTTGGGAGAAGACTAGAAGGTGCTAATTAAAAATAGAACCCTGAGACTAAACAGTACTATGACAGGTCAGTATAGTGGGTAAGCTGGGTGGTGTGGTGCATACCTTTAATTCCAGCACTTGGGAGGCAGTGGCAGGTGGATCTCTTGGAGTACAAGGTCAGCCTAGTCTACAGAGTAAGTTCTAGAACAGCCAGAGCCACACAGAGATGCCCTGTCTTAAAAACAGAAAACAAAACAAAACAAAAAAAGTGTAGGGACTAGAGAGGTCCTGAGTTCAATTCCCAGCAGCCACATGGTGGCTGACAAACATCTGTAATGGGAATCAATGTGCTCTTCTGGTGTTTTTGTAGACAGCTACAGTGTACTCATGTACCTACAATAAATAAATAATTCTTTATAAAAACGAAGTGTAAAATAGCTGGGTATCAAGAGGGATGCTTAGAAGACTGGGGTGGAAGAGCACAGTGACCTGATCTTTCAGGTTGTATGTTTGCAGAATTGCAAAAAAAAAAAAAAAAAAAAAGTTAGCTCTTTGTTTAAGTCATCTTTTCATCACTGAAACATCACAACTGAAGAAGTCAGTTTTCAAAGAGAAAAGGCTTGCTTGGGCTCAGGGTTCTGGACATTTCAACCCATGATAAGTTGATCCAACTGCTCAGAGCCTGCAGCAAAGTATCCCATTATGACAGCAGCACATGGCAGTAGGAAGCCCGCTTCTGTTATCAGATGGGTTAGGGCCAAGGCACCACAATCTCCTTCAAGGGCTTGTCCCGATGATTTAAAGACATTCCATAAATGTTCCTCTTAAAAGTTTCACAACCTCCAAATAACACTGCCTAAAATCTAAAATTTAATATATGGCCTGTAGGGACATGTTCAAGATCTAAATGATAACATGGTCCTAGATCAGTCATTTAGATCAGAAAACAACAAGCTTGGTACAAATACTCTGGAGTCTGAGGAAGAGACAAATGGAAACTCACCTAACAGGCTCTTTGGAAGTTTTAAAATGACAAAATAGTCAATAACATAACAGGAAGAGATAACAGAGGTTAGTCAATCAGAACTACCACTTTATTGATGGCAAGATGGTTTTCTTTCTGTCCAAGTGGTGCCTAAAAGACAGCAGGACATAGCTATCACAATAAACACATCCCCAGAAAGAGGCCAATGGATCCAGTGACTACACAGTAAAAAGCCACAAGGTACATTGAAGGTTGCAGGAAGCAAGAGGGTTAGCAGAACATTAGTTAACCAGATAAGGTGATGGAAGCATTTTAGATCTTAGCCATTGTAAGGACCTCCAAATTATTCAACATATATCCAACAATACAGTCTACCATATGAACAGTTATCCCCAGAATACATAACCAGTCTTGAAATGTTCCATTCCCTTGTTCTTCTAAGCACCACTTCTGAATATCCAAAAAATGTAGAGATGGTAGAAAAATGGAACATAATAAAATATACCTTTTCCCAACAACTGTATGAGAGAAACTTTTATTTGGGTTAGCCTTTAAGAAACTTTATTGAACATGAAAATTATATAAAATTTATATATTATATTCATTATGGAAAACAAATACAACTTTCCTGAGTTTTGATTGAGGCAAGAAATTGGAAAACTTTACTTCAAAGTTGTTTAAAACATTAAAACTCTCCAATAGTCAATCAAGGGGAAACTGCTCAAAACACAAAATATGACAGAGATGGGATTTCAAATCTAAATAGCGGATAGTGAGTGTGCACCACATAGCAAAATTTGAGTAGATATGGAATAGAGAACGATATTCCCAGTGTTGAAAATGGTCCATTTTTCCTATGTATAGTCTTCACTGATGTAATCTTACTCTATATAGGTTAAAAGGAACAAAGAAAAGATACTTCTCAGAATAGCTTTTCTATCAACAGTTTATAACGGTATAATAGCTAAATTTGGGATTCACTTCACATGCCTTTTACTTTTGCTTAATGTAATCTCTATCTTCTAACTGTAATAAACTATAACATTAATAGAATGACATTTACAGAATTCTTAATTTCTTCTAGTGAATCATACAGAACTCTGAGGATAGTTTGAGATCTTCTAGCCATGGAAGAATTTGTGGAAGCTACACAGAGAAAAAACATAAACTGTGTCTTGCAGGAGAATGTATGGCCTAAGGAAGCTCACATAAGCCATGAAATGATATGAGGTAGATATGTGGAAGGGAGAATTTTCCTGCACCTAAGGCAGCATGGGAATAAGTGTATGGGAATAAACACAGAATGCTTCCCAAGCATGGTGGCTCATGCCTTTATCTTCCAAATCATGAAGCTAAGTATTGCCATCAGTAGAATGTCAGCTTTGGCTACACAGCTATCCAGTATCCAGTATAAGAAAACAAGAGGGGAGGGAGGGAGAGGTATAATGGAAAGTTTGAGTTTAAAATCAATGACATATATAAGAAAATTGCAGTTGAAGGTAAAAATAAATAACTGGGCATATAATGAAAGAAATCTAGTTTGATAGTATTATCTGCCTTGAATCTTGGAGCAAGGGTATATAATATTTTCTGTTAGCACTTTACCCACACTCCAAAAAATAAAGCTATCCATTTATTGAGGAACAAGACTTCCTAGGTAGATGCAACACACACACACACACACACATCTATTCATCCCAGATATGGAGCCTGTGGTAGCCAACTTGATGCAAGCTAGAGTCATCATAAATGAGGAACCCTCAATTGAGAAATTGCCTCTATAAGATTGTGCTGTAGGCAAGTGTAGGACATTTTCTCAATTAATGACTGATGGGAAAAGTCCCCAGCCTACTGTGTGACTGGTGCCCCATTGTGGTACTAGGAACTATAAGAAAGCAAGCTGAATAAGCCATAAGAAGACAGCCAGACCAGGACCCCTCTGTGGCCTCCACTTCAATGACAGCCTCCAGGCTTCTGCCTGTTTCAGTTCCTGTTCTGACTTTCTATGATGACATACAAGGATGACAAAGTGTAAGCCAAATTTTTCCTCCCCAACTTGCTTCAGGCATGGTGTTTCATCACAACAATAATAATCCTACCTAGAACATAGCCACATCTCACTAAGGGCCACTGCCGCAGAGGTGACAGATCACTAAAACTGGGAACATGCAGCACACTGCACAACCTACAGGCAGCTCCAACAAGTTTGACTGCCCTTTCCAAGTAATTCAGTCTGAACCTTTTCCAGGCAGCTGGTCTACTCTCACTCTTTTTATCTTGGTTTCTCTGAGGAATGACCCTCACAGTCATTATTGCTTATTCCTGTTGGCAGGTAGAATGAGGAAAGATAGTGAATCTGATCTAGTTCAGAGTCTTCCTAAAGCTATTTTGAGTTATTTATCTTCTGACTTAGAAAGCCTCTTCATAGGATGGAATCTTTAGATCTCTGAGGATACTGCTGCCCAACAGTGTTCACCAAGACCTCCTCCTCTGCCTTTATAACCTGGCAAGGTCTGTTGACAGCAAACTTTAATACTGCTGCTCTGGGAGAACATTTGTTTATACAATAAAATGATAAACTGGACAGTCTGTTGATGACTGATTTTAACTCTAATGATATGTCAATATCTTTTAATCAGCATTTCAAGTTACATCTAATATGAAGTAGCATTAGAGAAGATGTTTCCAGAACTCCCCAAGAGACCATACAGTAGAGGTCT
Organism: Arvicanthis niloticus; assembly: GCF_011762505.2. NCBI lineage: Eukaryota > Metazoa > Chordata > Mammalia > Rodentia > Muridae > Arvicanthis > Arvicanthis niloticus. Next base: position 75,306,771 of record NC_047667.1, on the reverse strand, counting down.
GTAAATCTATAAAACTTCATGGCAAGATGTTAGAAAGCCCTCTGGTATTAATGCCAAAATATAGAAGCTAGTATGATTGACAGGCCACATGATGTTCTTATAAATAGAATGCATTAAACAGAACCACAATAATAAACAATAAACCTTGAAGGTTCTGGTATTATGCAATAATATTTATTCTCTTTCTTAAATCTGAGCCCCTAGTAATAATCAACAAAATCCTTGAAATAAGGAATCTTATAGAGACCATGCAGCATATTCAAAGTAGATTCTGTTCAAGTGACTGTCATTCACCTAACACAACATTGTATAATACAAATCACTCATTCTTTTTTCACTTAGCCCATTAATACACAGTACCAAGAAGCAACACAATTTGTAAATTATTAATGCACAACATTGGTCCACAAGATAGAAAATGTTTTAGGGAACACAAGTTCAAGTCTAGACATCGTGGCATGCACAGACTTCACTTTTAATTGGAGTAGAATTTTGGGAAATGTGATATATTATCCAGAACAAATAACTTGGAGGAACTTCTTTTTCTGGAAGTAGACAACCTAGAAGTCAGCCTGTAAATACAGTTAACTTAGCTAGAGTAGAGTGCGTCAGGGGTGATACACTTAATGACTGGATCTGTCACAGGAACATGCTGGGCCTCTATACTGTTTGAATGAAGATGGAGGACAAACTAGGAATGGTGGGATATATTCATAATTCTAATACCTGGGAGGTAGGGGCAAGAATATTGAAAGTTCAAAGTCATTCTCAGATACACAGCAAATTTCAGATCATCCAGTACTCCATGCTACTCTGTCTCCAAACAACAACCAAAAAATAAAAACATAGACTAAAGATTGTTTAAATAGCTTGGGAAGAATGATCGTCCACGCTAGCTGCTGAAACTTGAGAAATCTTGCACACCTCTGTGGTTTTGGTAGTTGTCTATGGCAACAGTAATTTACATTGATGACTAGTGATTTCTAGAAATCAGAATTACAAATAGATGATAGGTAGATAATTGATTGAATGATAGATGATGATAATAGATATAGATAGATAGATAGATAGATAGATAGATAGATAGACTGTAGATGATAGATATATGAATAGTAGATAATGAATAGACAGATGACAGATGATGAACTGATAATAGATGATAGATTGGTAGATGAAAGAGATCTATAATAAATGATAACTACTTAGATGACAGACATATGGAAAATAAATAGATAATTTTTAAAATGGTAGATAATAGGTAATAGATAACTGAAACACAGGGTATAAATAATAATTATATAAAATATAGTAGATTTAGCAGGCATCACAGCTATTCAGAATTTTGTCTAAGTCCTCCCTACAGGAGAGGCAAATCCTGCTCTCTAAGAGCACATAATAGAAACCAGTCTTAGTACAAGACTGTATACAAAGGCAGAGTAATTGGTTTTGTCCCCAACTGACTTTGAACCTAAAAATAACTAAGTTATGGCTGGGAGTAATGCTTCCGTCCCATAATTGTATTTGGTAAGTGAAAAGGGATCAGATCTGCTGGGAAGACATCTCAAATACCTCTGTAATCCTTACTTATTTGTTCTGTATGGAAATTGAATCATAGCATTGACATATTCCAATATGGTATAACCTTGAGTCTGCTGTTAAATTTAAACCACCTTTGTAGATAAGTCACAAAATTATACTGATATGCATGGCCCAATGTATAAGAAGATGTAGTTAAAACCTTTTCAAGATATAATATGAACATAAAATTTAGTTCACCATCATCTTCTTGCTATGCTAAATACATTTTGTACTTATTTATCATAAAGTCGATCAATCAGGAAGTAAGTAATCAGGTTAGTATGGGAACAAAGCCAATGTGTAATGCCTTTGTAGATATTTCATTCTTGATTTCAGACTTTTCCTACCCCTCACTTGTCGCCCACTAAATGCTAAGTATCTTCATGTGGATACTTTTTTGTTTCTGTCACATAAATGCTATCCTAAATGTAGATCCTTAGAAAAATGCCATGATTTGAATTGGAGGGCCTAAACTGGGAGCCATAGAAGTAGTCTCTACAGGAAAGAATCACACAGAAAGCTAACACTGCATGTTGCCAAGAACTGTCTGCTTTAGGATCGTTCCAGGGTAGAATCATTGAGATATGCTGTCAGTCATGGAGATATCATGCCTAACAAGAAAAATATTCCAGGTCCTTGCTACTCTTATCTGACCATCTAATTTATGCTTACAATCTGATTTATGTGTAGTTTTACCAGGGTCTGAGTATCTCAGATAGGTCGCATCTGTGTGACTGAACCACATGAAAGATCCTGTGTACCAGGAATCATGAGGCCATCCCTAATTGTATGCATTTTGCAAATGCTACATGTCAATCATGGCAGAAATAGTACATCCATGTGGTAGCCCTAACAAGGAATAAATGCAGACTCCCAACTGGTTTCTTTTGGACTTCACTGTAAATGCCTTTTGCATTTGCTTAATGTAATCTCTATCTTCTAACTGTAATAAACTATACTCATTAATAGAATGACATTTACAGAATTCTTAATTTCCTCTAGTGAGCTCTCCTAATCTCTTACTCTAACCCTCTTGCCTCTCTGTCCCCTCCCCCCCTCTTCCTCTCTCTCCACATGGTCATGGCTGGCCTCTACTTCTCTCTTATCCTTCCATCTTCTTCCCCCAACCTTTGCCCTATCTCCTGAATAAACTTCCCCCCGCCTTGGAAAAAAATTTCTTCTAGTGAATCATAACTCTGAGGATAGTTTGAGATCCTCTAGCCATGGAAGAATTTGTGGAAGCTACATAGAGAAAAAACATAAACTGTGTCTTGAAGGAAAATGTATGGCCTAAGGAAGCTCACATAAGCCATGAAATGATATGAGGTAGATATGTGGAAGGGAGAATTTTCCTGCACCTAAGGCAGCATGGGAATAAGTGTATGGGAATAAACACAGAATGCTTCCCAAGCATGGTGGCTCTTGCCTTTATCTTCCAAATCATGAAGCTAAGTATTGCCATGAGTAGAAAATCAGCTTTGGCTGCACAGCTATCATGTATCCAGTGTAAGAAAACAAGACGGGAGGGAGGGAGGAGAAGAAAAGTGAGGAGGAGGAGAAAGAGAAGGAGGAGGAGGAAGAGGGGGAGAAAATGAAGGGAAGGAGGAAGGAATTATAGAAGGTCTTTGGAAAGCCTTCTTGTGTATCACATTCTGACTACTTTCTAACCCTGTCATCAAATCCCACACAATTACCTCTGCTTTTTAAATGATGCTCATAGGTCTGGAGTCCCATCATTTATAACTCTATAGTTCATTTGCACCCCTAAAACAGCAATGGAACTTTTTAATTTTAGTATTAGTATACTATGGATTTATCCTTTTGCTAGACCTAGTTCTTTTGCTTTTATAGATGAAGTTCACAAATACAACCATCTGTAGACTGTCACTCTTTTGAGAAAGTTTACAAATTGTGCCACATGATAGAACATATACTATCAAAAGTTTTTCCACTTCAGTTGTCAAAAAGCATTTGAATTCTTTTTGCTTGGCCAAGGCATTTTGCCAAGCAACTAAATTCTTCTGTCATGGACAGAAGATTTCCTAATAAAGCTTCTAGCTTGTATTCACGAACAAGCTCAATATTATATGATTCAAACTGGCCAGATATTTTTATTATGCTTCAGTCTGTACCATGGAAAGACTTCCTACCAGTATTTCTTATCACTTCTCTTGTTAACTCCTTTCTTATTGCTTCTTATTTTGAAAAAACAAACTCTAGGTCTCTAGTATTCAAATCAAGTATTTCAAGCTGTCAAAATGAAGACTTTCTACAGATATTCCCAGGTATTTTTCCTGAAATAGAGCAATAAATAAAGTTAACTTCTCACAGAATTTTTTTTATTCTTCATTTTTCAAAAAATATAACACAATAATGGAGTGGAATAGTTAATCAATTGAAGAGTATTCCTCTGTGGAGAATGCTGGAATCTGTTGATTATTCTCTTGAGTACCGTATTTAAGATATACTTTTCAGGTGCCTAAAATTGTCTTAAATTCAGACAGAAAAGCAGACTTTTAGAAATAGAAGCCAGCTGGCTAGAAGATAGACTGGGCATTCTAGAGATATCAGTTCTGAGAACTCTTGTATTAAAGTATAACAACCTCATTCAAAGCCAATGACTTGTTTTTCTTTCAGGTTTTTTTTTTTTTTTTTTTTTTTTTTTTTTGTAAATACAGTACTATTCATACACCCTACAGAGCTAGTAGAAAGACTATTTGAAAGGAAGATGAAAGAAAACCTGGCCGCCGTACAGAATAGACTACTCCAGACCACGTGGTTGGGGGGGGGGGGGAGTTATTCAGGGGAAAGGGCAAAGGTGGGGAGAGATAGGTGGGAGAGATAAGAGGTTAAAGAGGGCGCAAGTCCGGTGTACTGCCTGTTTTATATGGGCAGTGACGTAGTATCTCCCAGGTACAGTTGAGGGAGCCAGGTGGATTCTGGGAGCGTGGGACTGTTCCCTCGGCAACGATGTGGGAGTCGCCTAGAAGTGACATCACTGGGTTCGGAGGCTGATACCAACACTACTGATATAGGATATATCAAAGGCTGTTTCTCTTATAAGCCATTGAACCAGCACTAAGTAAAAATACACCAAAGACTTAAAATATCACAGCAAGCGTGTGTGTTAATATGGATTCAGCAACTCTTGCATTTTGTATTTAGACTGATGCAAGTAATATTGTTGACATATAATCTATATGAAAATAACAAGAGTCAGCCAAGGGCTTGCTCTGAATATTGAAGCAAAGTAAGATGTATTAGGTACTATTGTTCACCACTGAGCCCAGAAGACACATTGTGTTGGCTTGAATATGTTTGGCCCATGGGACATGGCACTATTAGGAGGTATGGCACTGTTGTATGTCATTGTGCAGGTGGGCTTTCAGGTCTCCTAGTGCTTCTGGCTGCCTTTGGATCAAGATGTGGAATTCTCAGCCCCTTCTTCAGTACCACATCTGCCTGAATGCTGCCATGCTTCCACTACAATGATAATGGACTGGATCACTGAAACTGTAAGCCAGCCCCAATAAAATGTTTTCTTTATAAGAGTTGCCTTGGTAATGGTGTGTCTTCACAGCAACAAAACTCTAACAAGGACACACCTTTAACTTTTATAAGCTTGTAGTTGTAAAGGAATGGATTTTACCTAAAATTTTGCCTAATTGAGTGATTTGATATGTTCTGGGCACCTGGCACCTGACACCTGACAGATTCTAATTTCAATATTTTAAATCATCATTAAGAATGCATTAAAGTTTCATTTTCACTGCTTTTAATCACTTAACAAGACTTTTCTATATTTAAAACTGTTTCACCTTATGAAATGAATGAGGAGCAACTTCCTTGTTGAGAATTTAGCTAGATGCTCTTTCACTAGAAAAATATAACACCTAAATTTAGCATGCAGACACAATAAATAAAAATACTCTCTAAAATATACTATCAGATTAATTCCCTTTACAAGAATGCTCCTAAATGCTTTTTTTGTGTTTCTTGAAATGTACAGGTGTGGGTTTCTAGATAACATCTGGTTCTGAGTTATGCCTCTGGTGAGTCCATTGATTGGGAGTGATTCTCTGCTCAGTCCAATAACTATATCATTCAACTCCATGATCAACCTCACTAAACTTCATCCTTGAGTAAATCAGTCTGAATAGCTAAGCATGCAAAAAATGTCAGTGCATAAAAAGTAGTAAAGTGTGTTCATATACTCACATCTCTCTCTGCTGTTCCATTTCTTTAAGGACAGCTGTATAGTTCATTCATCATATGCAACCTACTGCCTTGATTCTTCAGAATCAACACAGAATCCTTACAGAAATCAAGGAAAGAAAATTAAATCTTCATATATACATACATACTTATAGCGTAAGCCCATTCATTACAATGTATGTGCTTATAAATATAGGCATGTGCAAATATTCTAACTTTGTAAGAATTGCAAGAGTCTGAGCTGAAGGCTTAAGGGTAGCTATTTCATTTCTACTGAGATTGAAGCATTGGATAATTTAATGAAGAAGTGACAGGCTGGCATTGGAGAGATGCTTCAGCAGTTAAGAATTCTTACCCTCACAAGGACTAGTGCATGGGCCAGTATATCCATATTATGCAGTGGACAATGCCCCATAAGTCTATGTACAAGGGATTCAATACCCTCCTCTGGCATCCACAGACAGTCATATTCAAATGCAGACAGACACACAAACAAAGAATTAAAAATAGGGGATAGAGAGATGGCTCAGTGGTTAAGAGCACTGACTATTCTTACAGAGGTCCTGAATTCAATTCCCAGTAACCAAATGATCGCTCACAACTTGATGCTGTCTTCTGCCATGCAGATGTCTGTGTAGAGAGAGCACTCATAAATACAAAATACATAAATAATTTATAAAAACAGAGGCAAGCAATTAAAAATGTCTGTGAGTTCCCCATCCTGACTATTATGTTCATACTGAAGAAATTTTATTTTACCTGAAATTACTGAGACTCATAAGAGAGTCTGATTTCACTTTCCTATATGACTATTCAGAGCTTTCAAAGTCTGATCCTTTTTCTCCTTTTGTATTACATCTGGGCAATCTCATAAGAATGTCTAGGTACCTTTTCTTTGGACACGCAGAAAATTCAAATATGCATGCTCAGTCTATTGAGACACTTTATCCTCCCACCTATCCCACCTATCTCCTAGCCACAATGAAGCCAACTTATCTTCTGTCCTATATCTTTAAGCTAATTTTTGACCTGCAGAAAAGCTTCCCTTCCTCTTTCAACAAAGCTTCATTGTGTCCAAATGAATCCCTCCGTTATCCTCTCTGAAAGGCATCTATCACACACTCAGCTTCAGCATTCAACACAAATGCACTGAGAGAGTTGGGGAGGGTTTGCTTGGTCTCCATGTAGTAGCCACATAAACATTGTCATATGATGGTCATGGTTTTTATCAATAGTTTTAAAGGAGGATTAAATTTCTTTCTATATCCACTATATACTCCAGCATTTCTTTTGATAATTCATCACATTATCCATGGAACAAACTTTTGTCATGACTATAGAGTGATTATCACTTTGATCTGTTCATGATACTATCACAAGCTTGTGCCTTAAGCTTCCATCCAGAGACTTCAAGAAACTTTACTTGAAAGCTCAGCATTTTGGTACCAATCCCAATACTGAAAAAATACAAGGTTTAGTAAAATTAAATAGAACACTGTCACGTGTCAAATCCATGCTACATTATAATATAACGTGTCATTTTCTATAACAACTACAATATTATTTTTCAAAAATTTATGAACCTTGATTAAATATAGATATTATTTAGGGAATTAAAAATTACGCAAACAGTTTTTGTTAAAACCCTAGTATAGTAATTTACAAGGCCACACCTCCAGTAGAAGCCTCCTACCCAACGAGAAACCAAGCCAGCATCCTGAGCCCAGAGACAAGAACAGTTTCTAAACAAGTTCTCTAAAAACCATATCAGACATCACACACATGATCAGTACTCCAGCCCTCAAGTTGGGAAAAAATTGTTTTTGGACCAGAGGCCGTGTAGGCCACCAGAAGCCCCCAACTCAGAAAGAGACCCTCTATGAACCATAGACCACTCCAGCAAGAAGACCAGAAAAGAAACATAAACCAAGGAAGAAAACACCCATCCAACAAAGACACACCCAGAAATTTATACCCAGAGGTATAGACATTCTCAATCCAGATGTTTATATGACAGTGCAAGAAAACAATCAACAGCAGCCAGGATATGTCACCACCAGAGCCCAGTCATTCCACTATAGCAAGCCGTGATGATCCAACATAAAGGAAGCACAAGAAAAGGAGCCCAAACCCAAATTTATGAAAATGATAGAAGTTTTTAGAGAGGAAAATTTAAAAATTCTTTAAAGAAATCCAGAAAAAGACAATCAAAAATGAAGGAAATCAGTAAATCTCTTAAAGAATGTCAAGAAAACCAAGAAAAAAAACAGTTAAAAAAAAACAATTAAAACTATTGGAGACCTGGAAATGGAAATAGAACCAATACAGAAAACACAAATTGAGGGAATTCTGGAAATGAAAAACATAGATAAATGACCAAACTTCACCCATAAAATACAAGATATGTAAGAGACACTCTCTGGTGTTAATAAAAAAAAAATAGATAACTAAATCAAAGAAAATGTTAAATCTGTTGGTTGCCATTTTGTCTTATTGACAGTGTCCTTTGCCTTACAGAAGCTTTGCAATTTAATGAGGTCCCATTTGTTGATTCCTGATCTTAGAGCATAAGTCATTGGTGTTCTGTTCAGGACCTTTTCCCTTGTGCCTAGGTATTCGAGGGTCTTCCCCAACTTCTGTTCTATTAGTTTCAGCGTATCTGGCTTTATGTGAAGGTCCTTTATCCACTTGGAGTTGAGCTTTGTACAAGGGGATAAGAATGGATTAATTTGCATTCTTCTACATGCTGACCTCCAGTTGAGCCAGCACCACTTGTTGAAAATGCTGTCCTTTTTCCATTGGATGGTTTTAGCTCCCTTGTCAAAGATCAAGTGACCATAGGTGTGTGGGTTCATTTCTGGGTCTTCAATTCTATTCCTTTGATCTTCCTGTCTGTCTCTGTAGTTTTTATCACTACTGCTCTGTAGTACAGTTTGAGGTCAGGGATGGTGATTCCCCCAGAAGTTCTTTTATTGTTGAGAATAGTTCTCTCTATCCTAGGTTTTTTGTTATGCCAAATGAATTTGTAAATTGCTCTTTCTATCTCTATGAAGAATTGATTTGGAATTTTGATGGGTATTGCATTGAATCTGTAGATTGCTTTGGCAAGATGGCCATTTTTACTAAGTTAATCCTGCCAATCCAGGAGCATGGGAGATCTTTCCATCTTCTGAGATCTTCTATTTCTTTCTTCAGAGACTTGAAGTTCTTGTCATATAGATCTTTCACTTGCTTGGTTAGATTCACTCCAAGATATTTTATTTTATTTGTGGCTATTGTGAAGGGTGTCCAATCCTAGATCCGTTGGAAGGCTAATATAGAATATATACAAAGAACTCAAGAAATTCGACTCCAAACAACAAAATAACCCCATTAAAAATGGAGTACAGAGCTAAACAAAGAATTCTTAACTGAGGAACCACGAATGGCCGAGAAGCACCTTAAGAAATGCTCAACATCCTTAGTCATCAGGGAAACACAAATCAAAACAACAGAGATACCACCTCACACCAGTCAGAATAGTTAAGATCAAACATTCAGGTGATAGTAGATGCTGGCAAGGATGTGGAGAAAGAGGAATACTCCTTCATTGTTGGTGGGGTTGCAAGCTGGTACAACCACTCTGGAAGTCAGTCTGGCGGTTCCTCAGAAAATTGGACATAGCACTAGCTGAGGACCTAGCTATACCACTCCTGGGCTAATTTTCTGGGCTATACCCAGAAAATGCCCCAACATATAACAAGGACATATGCTCCACTATGTTCATAGCAGCCTTATTTATAATAGCCAGAAGCTGGAAAGAACCCAGATGCCCTTCAACAGAGGAATGGATACAGAAAATGTGGCACATTTACACAATGGAATATTACTCAGCTATTAAAAATAATGAATTCAAGAAATTCTTAGGTAAATGGATGGAACTAGAAAATATCATCCTGAGTGAGGTAACCCAATCACAAAAGAACACACATGGTATTTACTCACTGATAAGTGGAGATTAGCCCAAAAGTTTGAAACAACAAAGATTCAACTATCAGACCACATGAAGCTAATGAAGAAGGAACAAGTGAGGATGCCTAGGTCTTTCTTAGAAGAAGTAACTAATCACGCAAGGGAGCAAATATGGAGACAAAGTGTGGGACAGAATCTGAAGGAGAGGTTGTATGGAGACGATTCCACCTGGGTATTCATTCCATATGCAGTCACCAAAAATAGACGCTAATATAGATGACAGGAAGGGAATGCTGACAGCAGCCTGATAAGGCTGTCTCCTTAGAGGTCCCCCAGAGTCTGAGATACCCAGAGGCAGATACTCGCAGCTAACCATTAATCTGATCAAGGGTTCCCAATGGAGAAGTTAGAGAGTAAACTGAAGGAGCCAAAAGGGTTGGTGACCCCATGAGAAGAGCAACAATAGCAACCAGCCAGAGCTCCCCAGGGTCTAAACCACCAGGCTAGGAGCACATATGGAGAGACTCCAGCTGTATATGTAGGGGAAGATGGCCTTGTTGGGCATAGGTGGGAGACAAGGTCATTGGTACCCTGAAGGCTGAGCACTGGGGGGGGGTCTGAGGGTGGGGAGGGGGTGTGGTGGTAGGTGGGTTCAGACCCTAATAGAAGCAGGAGGAGGGGGGATGGGATAAAGGGTTCCTGGGTGGTGGGGGGAATGGGGTAAGAGGATAAAATTTGAAATGTAAATATTATAGCCAATAAAAGAGGGAAAAAAAAGAAGCTGTTAGAACCAACATCTTTAATAAAATGTCAGCCCTCTTTAAAAAAAATTATCTTGATACTAAAATTTGTTTTGAGAATTGTGTATTGCAGAATACACAGCCTTGGTGTATCTACTCATCAAGCAAGCTGAGCAGACCTGATCAAACCTCTGAGGTCCTGGAATTCCATCTGTATGCAGTGAAGACACAGCATCAGAGGCTTATCAATTTACTCTTCCCCCCACTCCTCTTCTAATATCTCAATGCCCATAATCAGCTAGTTAATGAAGAGTTAATGAAGTTAATGAAGAGTCGGTGCCACTATTCCCTGGGCTAGGGGACTAAGGTGGTAAATATTGGGCTGTCTTTCTAGGAAAAAGTAGTGGTTTTGTGGGAGTAGAGAGGATTAGCTAGGATTTATTACATAGCCATAACCTATTGGTAGAAATTTGTACAATTATTATCAAGATGAGGATATAATTTCTTAAATGGCACCAATTTACTTTGATTACAAATTTTAAGGTTTTCATTGGTACAAGCTTCTTATTGATATAAAAGTGAGATGAATATTGATATTCTCATAGGCATTGTGCCAGTATAACACATTTAGGAATACAAGGCTTAGACACAGTCCTGTTTTAACTTTTTTTTAAACAGATTTGAGATGGTTAGCCTGTGAGTTAAGGAACTATAACAAATTCATGGCTTGGAGTTTATTGTTAGGGTGTTTTCTATGTTTTATTTAGAAATAGCTGAGTGGAGTTAACAGACAACAGTCCAGATTACCTTACATGGATAGTTGGTTTTCAAAATGTCAGACGTCCACAGAATTGAAGTTACAAACATTTCTGTATTAATGTTCATTTTGATTGGAGACCTGTCTGCTCCCGACAGCTTCCTGTATTGAATTCTAAGAAGAAATTGATCATCTTTGGAGTTACTCCAGTTGTGGTGAGACAGCCACTAGACAAGAATTGCCTCTTTCCATCTACAGGCAAATTACTGTCCAGAAAAGGTCACACTTGCAGAATAGTCGACTGATTATATCTGCCTAGACAGAGTAATCAGCCCTTAATAATTCTGCAGCACTAAGGTCTGTCAGATGATCCTGGGCCAGAAGGCAGAAGAAAAGATGCTCCAACGTTTTGAAGTAGAGTGAGTGTCCAGGTGTTCAGAGGTCTCTATAAATTGGCTAAGTTTTAGAAGCTATGCTTTGTGCTTCCCACAATTTTAGTTGACTCAGTCATTCTGTATTTCTGACGGGGTTGAAAACTTATAGCCTCATAGCCAATCCTGGCTATTTACCTTGAGAGAAAAGATTTGAGTGGATGGTCGTCAGCTGACATTCATCCTAAAGCCAGGTTCAGAACTAAGTGTTTTAGTTAGGAGAGACAACAGAGGTTCTGGTTAGTCAACAAAATGTTGGACTGGGTATGAGGACTATCTTGTACCTCAAGGGTACAAATTGGCATAATTATGCTCTAATTGTATTTTAAGAGAAAAGTTTCGTTTTAACAGGAAGGGTGATATGTAGGAGGAGCTAAGGTGGGAGGAGTACTGAGAGGAAGAGAAGGAGTAAGAAGAGGAGAAGAAGAAGGAGAGGAGAAGCTAGGTGATGAAAGAGAGAAAGAGAGGGGAGACAGGGAGGCAGATGTTCATGTATCTCCACCAGTCAAAGATAGCTGATATATCTAGGTTGGATAATGGGTTACATCTCTGATTGAGCATTATTAAACTTATAAAGCCTTTGATTAACATTTTTCAAAAGTGTATAAATGAAAAAAGGAAAAGGGGGCATGGAATAGGGGTTTTCTAAGGGGGGGAATGGGGAAAGGAGATGGCATCTGAAGTGTAAATAAAATATCCAATAAAAAAAGAACAAAAAAAATGTTAAATCTAAAACTTTTCTAACAAAAAACATCCTGAAAATCTGGGACACTATGAAAAGACCAAATTTATGAATAAAAGAGACACAAGGAGAAGATGCCCAGCTAAAGCCCAGAAAGTATTTTTAATGAAATTATAGAAGAAAAATTTTCTAACCTACAGAAGAACATACCTATAAAGGTACAAGAAATTTATAAAACAGTGAATAGATTGGACCAGAAAAGAAAATTCCCTTGTCACACAATAATCAAACATACAGAACAAAGAAAGAATATTAAAAACTTCAAGAGAAAAAGGCCACATAATATATAATGGCAAATCGATTACAATTATATCAACTTTTCAGTGAAGACTCTAAAACTCAGAAGAACCTAAATGTATATACTACAGACTCTGGAGAGGACAGATGTCGGCTCAGAATACTATACCTAGTGAAATTTTCAATCATCATAGAAGAAGAAAACAAAATATTTTATGATAAAGTTAAATTTGAACAATATTTATCCAAAAATTCATTCCTACAAAATGTTCTGGAAGGAAAAGTCCAACCCAAGGAGGTTACTGTAACCTTGAAAACACAGACATTAAATAATCTTATGCCAGAAAAAAATGGGGTTCTCTCTCTCTCTCTCTCTCTCTCTCTCTCTCTCTCTCTCTCTCTCTCTTTCTCTTTCTCTCTCTCTCTCTCCATCAAAATAAGAGAAATTAACAATCATTAGTCATTGATATCTCTCATAGACTAACAGGATGGATGTAAAAATGGGATCTGTCCTTCTGCTACACTCTAGTAACACAATTCAACATCAAAGGTAGACATTATCTCAGATTTAAGGGTTGAAAAAAATATTTTCCAACCAAAGGCCCCTAATAAGCAAGCTAGTGTAGCTATTCTAATATCTAACAAAATAGACCTCAAACTAAAATTAATCAGGACAGAAAAGGACATGTCATACTGATCAAAGAAAAAAATCCCCCAAAACAACATTTCAATTTCCAAATGCAAGGACACCCACATTTGTAGAAGAAACCAAAATGGAGCTTGCATCACACACTAACCCTCAAATATGGGTATTGGAAGACTTTACTACCCAACTCTCACCAATGGAATGATCTTTTAGAGAAAAAACAGAGAGATAATGGTGCTAAGAGGACCTAACAGAGATCTAAATAATATTTCACCCAAACACAAGAGAGTATACCTTCTTCTCAGCACCTCAGGGTACATTCTTCAAAATTGACTACATATGTAGTCACAAGGCAAGCCTCAAGAGATATTAGAAAATTGAAAAAACAAAAAGCCTCTACACAGTATTAGAATACCATAGATTGAAGCTGTGTTTCAAGAACAGAAAGCCTACAAACTGAACAATTCTATAATGAATAAATACTGGGTCAAGACAGAAGTAAAAAGAGGATTTAAAGACTTATTAGAATTTACTAAAAATATTTTTAAATAAAATTTATTAAAAATTTTATTAAAAATTTATTGAAAATAAATGCATAACATACCTAAATTTATGGGACATGATGAAAGCTGTGCTAAGAGGAAAATTTATAACACTAAACACCTACATAATAAGAAAAGAAATTGGAGAAGTCTCATATTACCAACCCATCAGCACTCCTGAAAGCTGTAGAACAAAAGGAAGCAAGCAAAGCCAAGAGAAATTAGTGGCAGGAAATCATCAAACTGAGAGCCAAAAGCAATAAAATAAGGCAAAGAGAACAAGACAAAAAATATCAAAGAAAAAAAAGCTGGTTATTGAGAAAATCAACATGATAGATAAACTCTGACCCAAACTAACTAAAAGACAGAGAGAAAATATCCAAATTAACAAAATAAAAAGTGAATGGGGAGACATAGAATGGATACCAAAGAAATTCGAAAATCCCTTAGGTCATACTTCAAAGCCTGTACTCCACAGAATTAGAAAACCTCAAAAGAAAAAAACTGGACTAAATCTTCTCATAGACACCACATACCAAATTTAAATCAAGATCAGATAAACAACTTAAATGGACTTATAACCTCCAAGGAAATAGAAGCAATCATTAAAAGTCTCCCAACAGTACAAATAAGTCTATGGCCGGACAGTTTTAGCACAGAATTCTATCAGACTTTCAAAGAGCTAATACCAATATGCCTCAAATTATTCCATAAAATAGAAACAGAAGAAACATCACCAAATTCTTTTATATATTCACAGTTACTCTCAATCGATGCAAAAGCTCACCAAAGAAAGAAAATTACAAACCAATTTCCCTCATGAACATAAATGCAAAAATACTCAAAAATACTGGCAAGCTGAATACAGAAACACTTCAGAAAGATCATCTACCATGATAAAGTAGGCTTCATTCCAGAGATGCATAGATGTTTCAACATAAGAAAATCTGTTAATATAATCCACCATATATACAATCTGAAAGAAAAAAATCATATGATAATTTAATTAGATGTTGAAAAAGCCTTTGACAAAATGCAACACCCCTTTATATTACAAGTCTTGAAGAGATCAGGGATATAGGAGAAATACCTAAACATACTAAAGGCAATTTACCACAAGCATGTATCCAACATCAAATTAAATGGAGAAAAGCTCAAACAATTCCACTAAAATCACAAACATGACAAGACTGTCTACTCTCTCCATATTTACTCAACATAATACGTAAAGTTACAGCGACAGCAATATGACTATTAAAGGAGATCAGGGGAGCTCAAATAGGAAAAAAGTCAAAGCATCACTATTTTCAGATGACACCACAGTATACATAAACAACCCCAATAATTCTATCAGACGATACCAGAAGATGGCAAGATCTTGCATTTTCATGAATAGGCTGAATCAACTTACTAAAAATGGCCATCTTACAAAAAGCAATCTACACATTCAATGTAATCCCCATGAAAATTCCAACACAATACTTTACAGAGTTTGAACAAACCATTTTTGATATCATATAAAAAGCAAAACACCCAGGATATCTAAAAACAATCCTAAACAATAAAACAATATATTGAGGTATAACCACACCTGATCTCAAGCTACTACAAAAAATAATACTAAAATCCACATGGTATGGGCAAAACAAATACACAATCAAAACCAGACACATTTAATCAATTTAATTGTATCAAAGACCCAGCTATAAAAACTGATTTCAGCACACCTATGAAAACCTGATTTTTTTATAAAGAAGCCAGAAATATACAACACTGAAAAAAAAAGCATCTTCAGCAAATGATACTGATATAATTAGGTATTGATATGTAGAATAATTCAAAGAGATCCATACCTATCACCCTGTGCAAAACTCAAGTCCAAGTGGATCAAAAACCTCCACATAAAACCAGAAACACTGAATCTAATGGAGGAGAAAGTGGAGAATAACCTTGAATGCACTGGCAATTTCTTGAACAGAACACCAATTGGCCAGGCAGTAATATCAACAATTTCCACATATGACCTCATGAAACTGAAAATTTTATGTAAGGCAAAGGACAATGGCAATAGGACATAACAGTAGCCTATAGATTAGAAAAAGATCTTCACCACATCTGACAGAGATCTAATATTCAAAATATATAAAGTACTCAAGAAACCTGACATCAGCAAACCAATACAATTTAAAAAATGGGATACCAAGCTAAACAGAATTTTCAGTGGAGGAATCTCTAATGGCCAAGAAACATTTAAAGAAATGTTTAACACCCTTAGCCAACTTATACTTTTCAGAATGGCTAAGATCAAAATCAGAAGTGACAGCTCACTCTGACAAGGATGTAGAGTAAGGGTAAAACTTCTCATTGTTTCTAGGAGCACAAACTTGCTATAGAAATCAGTATGGTAGTTCCTCAGATGCTGGGAATAGATTGACCTCAAGATCCATCTGTCCTACTCCTGGCCATATTCCCAAAAGATATTCCATCATACCACAAGAACAGTTTATCAACTGTGTTCAGAGCAGTTTCATTTATAATGATCAGATACTGGAAACAACCCAGATGTCCCTCACCTGAAGAATGGATAAAGAAAATGTGGTTCATTTACACCATCAAGTTACTCAGCTGTTAGAAAAAGTTGCTGGCAAATAGATAGAAGTAGAAAAAGATCATCCTAAGAGAGGTAACCCAGACTCAGAGAGACACGCATCAAAAGTACTCACACATCAGTGAATGTTAGCTGTAAAGGGTAATCACGCTCACTCCACAGACCCAGAGAGGCTAATTAACATGGAGGGCTTAGGAGGGTTGCAAGGATCTGTGTAGACTAGGACCTTGTGACGATCAGAACAGAAGGGATCAAGTGGGGGTCAGGGGAAGAACACTTGGAGAGATGACTAGAAATATGGGGGCATTTTCTAAGTGAGGTAGAAACCTAGTGCAATGGAAACTCCATGGAATCTATGAGGGTAACACTAGCAAAGACGTCTTGTAATGGGAACACAAAACCTGAACTGGTCATGTCCTATAACCAAGCAAGGCCTCAAGTGGAGTGACTGGAAGACCAACTCAGCCACAAAGCCTCCAACACGCAGTTTGTCATATCTGCAGAATGTGCTAGAACCATAGCCTAGCATAACTGTCGTCAGAAAGGCCAAGGAGATTTCATCCAGCAACTGATGGGAGCAGATTCAGAGTCCAGCAGTCAAATATTGAGCAGAACTCAGGGAATAGTGTGGATGGGGTGGGGGGGAAGATTGGAGGAGTCAGAGAGATCAAAGACAACACAAGAACAAGGCCCACAGAATCAACTGACTGGGACTCAAGTGGGCTCACAGAGGTCATGGAACTTCTATAGGTCTGACCTAGGTCCTCTGCGTATATGTTATTGTAGTATAGCTTGGTGTTCTTCTGGGATTTCTAAAAGTGGCATGTGTGTCTCTGACTTTTTGCCTGCCCTTGAGTCCTTTTTCCATCTACTGAATTGCCTTGTCCAGCCTTAATGTGAGAATGTGCCTGATCTCATGGTAGCTTGTTATGCTGTATTTGGATAATGTTCCTGCAAGACATGTTCTTTTCTGAGGTGAGTTAGATGGGGGCGGGGTGTATCTAGGGGAAAGGGAAAGTGGATGAGAAAGACTTGTTGGTAGGGAAAATGCATTTGTGATGTTAGTATATGAAAGAAGGAAAAAAAGAAGAAAAAACAACAAAACTCTATTTTGTGTGTCTTGATGAAATCAGAAACAAACTTCAAAAGACTCAGTCTGAGAAACATTCTAGGAATTCAATGAAATTGAAGTTTCAAACTGAGTGCTTATAAAAATGAAAGAGTGAAAGGCAGAGAGATATATGAAAGGTTTGTTTCTACAAAGTGATCTCTAGATGTAGGACGGTTTCCAGAAGTTGTCACCTGTTTTAAATATCCAACTGTATTGAGTAAAAATCAGGAAAGTGACAAGAAGCTCATAGAGTCATGAGTATCACATAACTTCATGTATCAAAAGTTCTTAGGAACAACCCACAATCCTACTTCTAGTCCCATAAACCCTCCTTATTCACTAGCCACCTTTGTTAAGTTCTTTTTTCCTTTGCCTTTCCTATTCCCAATTTGTCACAATCTGCAAAATGACAATCCCTCCAGATCACAGCCTGCTAACCTGTGTACCTGAGCCACCTTTTCTCAGTAAGTCACTTCTTCTTTTCCTATCTCTCCACCACCCTACACTATCTACTCCACTTCCCCCTACCACATTGCCTGTAGTCATCTCCATATCCATAGACATAGGAATAGATCCATAACCTTCAAACCTGCTCTCTTCTAAAGCCACCTCTGACTGGTCAGATGCTGCTTTCCCCTTTCATTCTGTCTTCTACCCACTATATTCCTGCACGCAGTAGCCTAGCTCCAGACTCTAGGTTTTGATATCTGGTCTATGTAACAGGCTGATCCATAAGCTGTTCCAATCTACCTCACATGTTGTAGTTCCTATGCTAAAGAACATAGTCTAAAGAACAGAACACCAAATTATCTCATCAAACACACAACCAAAGAAAGAAGTTCAAATGCCCAGGTCAAACTTCAAAATCAAAAACAGCATGAATGGCCCTAACATCATATTTTCCTTCAATCCTGCTAGTCCTACAGAAATGACATTGTGTAATAAGAGCTACTTACGTGAGCCCCTGTAACACAAAATTAAAATGAACAATAACAAGATTTATCAAGGAATTCAAAGAAAATATGAACAGACACTCTGTTAAATTAAAGATGGCAATAAACATGCAAATGATATCTAAGAAAATACAAATAGATAGCTGAATTTTAAAAAGTTACAACAGCAACAACAAAAAAAGTAAAAAATAAAACCACAGACCAATATCTCTAATAAACAAAGATGTAAAAATTCTTAATAAGACACTAGCAAAGTAAATACAGACACAAATCAGGAAACTCCTAAGTTTCCCAATCAAGTTGGCTTTACCCCAGAAATTTGGGCCTGATATAACACACATAGTCAACAGATACCAAAAATCATAAAAATGGATGTAAAAACAAAAATCGCAGGACCATCTTAATACATTCAGAAAATAACCTTTGAAAAAAATCAATATGCTTTCATAAAATAGTCTAAAGAGAGTGGATTTGTCTGGTGGAACTTCAAAATAGTAGAGATTATGTATAACTAACCAAAAGGCAACTTTACCCTAAATAAAAAAACACTCAAGAAAATCCCATTAAAATCAAGAATGAGACAAAAAGAAAAAATCAACTCTAAAAAACTCAGTAGCCTTTCTATATGCCACAAACAAAGACACCGAGGAGTTCATGACACATTCCTAATAGCAATGGCATAATAATATATCCAAGATAATAATTATCCAAGATAATGAAATATACTGTAATAAACATAACCAAGGCACTTGAAGTTCTCTACAATGACAACATCAAATCTACTAAGAGATTGAGAAAGATACTCATTTCATGTTCATAGACCAGAAGAATTAGGATTGTGAAGGTGACCATTATAACAGAATCAATTGAGAGATTCAATGCAAAATGAATTCAGCTCAAAATTCTCACAATAATTTTCAGAGAAATATAAAAACTATCCTAAAATTCATATGGAACAAAAAAAAAATACCTCACATAGTGAAAACAATACTGAGCAAAGGGAATGCTAGAGGTATTGCTATTTCCACCTTCAAGTTGGATTACAGAACTATAGACATAAAAAGAATTTGGTATTGCACAAAAACAGACATGTAGATGAACTAGAATAAAAGAATATCGAACACGAGTACTTCTAACTACAACCATCTAATATTTGACAAAGGAAAGGCACTGGGTGGGGGAGACAGCATCATTAATCAATGTTGCTTGAAAACTTGAATTTTCATGAAAATGAGATATCTGTCACCCTTTACAAAAATCAGATCTAATAGATTCAAAACCTCAATTTGAAACCTAAAACACAAAATTTTGTAGAAGACATGGGCACTACTCTACATGACATTGAGTAAAATTTTATTTGCCTATGAATTGAGGCCAATAAATGCTAACTGGGGCCTCAGAAAAATAAAATGTCCTGTACAGCTAAGGAAACAATAAACTGAATGAAGAAGAAACCCATGGAATGGAAACAATCCTTGCCAACTATGTATCTGGCAGAGGAATAGTATCTAAAACACACACACACACACACACACACACACACAAAAAACAAAACCTCAGAAAACATAGAATCAAAAAAACCAAATTATCCACATTTTAAAAATGGACTAAAAATCTAAACAATAATTTCTCAATAGAAATAATAAAAGTGAATTCTGAGAGACATGGGAAATAATGATTAATTTACAGTAATGTATATTCTATCAATATAGACAGTAATTTGAATAATTACACTAAAACATTTTGTAGCCTTACTGGTTTTCAATATAACCTTGTAATTAATTGCTATTTTACATATGAAATACATTAATTAATGTCAAACACCAAGTTGACTTATAATGTAGTTTGAAATGTTTCCTGTGGCAAATGAGAACCAAGCTCTGTTTTTACTTTTTTATGTTTTATTTTTTTTATTACTCATTCAATTCATTTACATCTCAAATGATATCTCCCTTCCCAAAACAACTGACAGCAACTGCTGGTGAGGTTGTATGGCAGGAGGAGCCCTCATTCACTGTTAATGGGACTGCAAATCGGTGCAGCCACTCTGGAAATCAGTATGGAGAATTCTCTGAAAAGAAAAAAAAAATGCATTGTATGAGTCAGCTTTACCTCTCTTTGATGTATGCCCAAAGACCTTGACGTCCTGTTCCATAGATACTTGGTCAGCAGTATTCAGCCTGGCTCTCTTAACAACAGGTAGGAAATGACACCAATCTAAATGCACTTCAACAAGTGAATGCATAATGAGAGGTATTACTTTTACAAAGTGGAATTCTACTCAGCTGTAAAGAAAAAAATGAAACCTGGAAGATGAGAAAATCTCAAGACATAAAGAGGGACCTTAGATGAAATGCCCAACAGTGAAGAGAAGGAACTTGTAGAGTTCATCTCCAGTAGAAAGTCAGGCCATCAAATGTAAGGATGTGATTGCCGTCCCACAGTCAAAAACTCTGACCCAGAATTGTTCCTGTCTAAAAGAACTGCAGAGAAAAAAAATGGAGAAAAAACTAAAGAAAAGGAGGGCCAGTGACTGGCCCAACTTGGAACCCATCTCAAGGAGTGGCTCCTAGGCCTGACACTATTACTGATGCTATGATATACTTACAGACAGGAGGTTAACATGGCTTCCCTTCAAGAGACCCAGCAAGCAACTGACTGAGATAGAAGCAGATACTTAGACCCAACCAGTGGGCAGAAACTGAGGACCTCTGTGGTTGAATTAGGGAAAGACTAGAAGAATTTGAAGAGGAGGATGACCCCATAGAAAGACCAGCAATCTCAACAAACCTGGACCGCTAAGATCTTTCAGACACTGAGCCACAAACTAGGCAGCATACACTAGCTGGCCCGAGGCCCCCAACTCATATACAGCAGAGGACTGCCTGGTCTGGCCTCAGTGAAAGAAGATGCACTAACCCTTAAGAGACTTGAGGCCCCAGGGAATAGGAGGCCTGGTGGGGTGTGGGACGGTGTGGGGGTGACGGAACATGCTCTTGGAGTCAGAAACATTAATTTATTTAATAAAAATGAAAAAAGGGAACCATAAAATTTGCAAATAAATTAGATGGACCCAGAAAATACTATATAAAGTGAGGTAATCCAGATGACAAAAGACAAATGCTACATGAATATACAACATGTGGTAAGTACAGGAACAAGGATCCTGTAAAGGGATCATGGTAGCAGGGGGTTGAGGTGGGTATTAGAGAATACAGGTAATACAAAGTAGGAAACAGAAAAGTAGAGAGGAGCCTCTAACTGGGAGAGAGGGTCAATACAAAAGAAATGACTAGAAGAAAATAACACTATTGTTCTTTGATAAATCCTCAAAGAATCATGTTTTACAACTTAAAATAATAGCCAGTGCACAAGCATATATGTATACATACATTATAAATAACATATATAAATATATGTGTGTGAATTTATGTAAGGAAGTTATGCCACCTATTGGAAGCCCAACCCTAATGTATATGTCTATATCTATATCTAATCTGTATCTGTATTTATTTCTATATTATCTCCTACATCTAAGACTCAGAAACATCACAAAAAAGGGACTAAAAGATTGTAAGAGGCACAACACCAGGAATTTGCCTGTGAAATAATCTCTCCTAGAAATCACTACACAAACTATGAACAATGGCAGTAGCCATGCTACTGTGGAAGAAAAAAATTTCACAGGGTCCTTCATGTAGGCAAAATTTATGTACCACTATTGACTATTGGGGAAAAAAGAATTAGCCTGCCTTAGAGATGAGGCTTATTATTAATTTTCTAATGCATAATGCTCATCTCTCAAACTATCTATACACAACCAATAAAAATAGACCCAATAGGTTGCACTTTTATGTGTGTGCACGCATATATATATATATATATATATATATATATATATATAATAATCAAAGAAAAGTAGAGTGTGAGTGTGAAAGTGGACGGCATGGGAGGAGATGTAGGGAAGAGAACTGGGGAAAAGAAGGAAAAGGAGAAGGTGACATAATTCTATTTTAACTGAAAATGTATAAAAAAAATTTAAAGGAAGTGCTTAGTGAATGCTAGCATTGTAAAACTGGCCATGGGCAGAGGCAGACACTGAGTCTACTTATACTCTACATGCATCTTCCAAGAAGTCTAGGTATTTTGCACTGTAGAGGAAGTTCAGCTTCTTAAAAACTTTTCTGTCATTCCATTTCTCTTTTGTAATATGTGTGCGTGTCTGCCATAGGCAGAAGATGGATTCTGTTAAACAGAACTTAAAACAATAATACAAGTTTAGTGATTGACTGGGTCTCACTATGAGAATGACATTTTTAATTAGGAGTTTTCTACAAAGCATTAAACTATCTTAATATAGAAGGGATGACAGAAAATACTCAGCCATAAACAGTATAACTCGGAACAAAAGAAATGCATTTCTACATTGAGAGAAAGATTGGAATATCTAACCAAAAGGTCCCAGCCCATTTCTAAAATGTGGAAATTGATTGATCATGAGAACAGGGAAAAAAAATATGCTATGGACTTGAAAGTTACACCCTCTTAAATTTGTGTAGGCCTTTTTGAAAATATTTCTAAAGCGTGTGGCATTCCTCATTCTTTAGAGCAGAGTACAAAACCTATCCAACCTTGAGTTCTCCTCTCCAGGACATAATTTCAAATAAAGAGCCAAGGGTTGGGATGTAATTGGGGAAAATGCACAGTTAATAACCCTTGTAGCACAGCCGGCACCATCAGTTCACCAACAGCTGCACATTGAGTAGCTATTGTGTCGCATGCATTGCAGGAGATAAAGAATATTTACACACAAGGGCCCTGGCTTCAGTGTCCTTGAAATACATTTGGACAAGTAAGACATAAAAAATAAATGCTTATAAATAAATAAAAGAGTTTTCAAATGGGCTGCCAGGGACTGGGTCCAATGTGCATGCCTGCTTAGCCAACATACTGAATATTAACACTATTAACCTATAGAACTACACAAGACAGAAGTCACACCTTCCCATTTACAATGTTCATTAGCATAGTATAAGCCCAATCACAGATTTATATAATTGATGCCCGACCCCTATATGCAATTGCATTTTTAATATGTTGGTCTGTAATATTAATATTACAACTGTCCCTTGTTATTTTCAATTAAATGTCATAAGCAACAAATACCACGGTGATTTAGAGGATGAAAGAGTGAGTGTGATTGTCTTCTATAGTTTGAAAAAGCAGAAAGGAGGAGACAAAGTCATGCTTTGGCACTCAAGTGCTTGCTCCTCTTTCCAGAGGCCAGAGCTAGATTCCCAGAACCCAAATCATATAGCTCACAACCATCCACAACTCCAGTTTCAGGGAACCTCTTCTGCCTCTTGTGTACCCACACACATATGCACATACTCACTCAGACAAAAATACATGCACAGTGTCTTAGTTACTTTCTACTGCTGTGATAAAACACCATGACCAAAAGTAACTTGAGGAGAAAGGGGATTATTTGGTTTACATATTTCACGTCATAGTCCACTAGGGAAACCAAAGAGAGGAGCTCAACATAAGAACCTGAAAGCAGTAAATAAAGAAGCCGTGGAGGAGTGCAGCTTACTGGCTTGATCCTCCTGGTTAGCTCCTCCTGAATTACTCTTCCTGGAATGCACAGTTTGATCTCTTATCTAGCCCAGATCAATCACTTGCCCAAGGGTGACACTACATGCAGTAGCCTAGGTTCTCCCACAGTACCTAATCAAAGAAATGTTTCATAATTGCCTACAGACAAATATAATTGAGAAATTTCTTGATTGAAGTTCTCTCTTCCAAGGTGACTCTAGATTATCAAGTTTACAAAAACAAAACAACAACAATGCATATACATGCATAAATAAAAATATCTTTTATTATAAAAAAAGAACAAGGACTTTAAACAAGCTGAAAGAAGGAACGATGTCACTTGGCACCTGGTAAACACCGCCATAAGAATAGACAAGAATAAGTCATTATTACAATGTATCAGAAATGTCAGTGCAGATAAAACAATGGTGGGGGAGGGAGTAATGTGGCACCTCAGTCCTGCAATCTGAAAACTCAAAAGGCTGAACCAAGAATATTGATTGACACAAGGATGGAGTCAACCTGATCTGTGTAGAAAGACCCTATATCAAAAAGAAAGAGAGAAAAGGAAAGGAAAGTGAGGGCAAGAAGAGTTAGTCAAACTATGAAGTATTAGATGAGAGAGAAACACAATCTGAATTAGTGGCATCAAAACAAGGTACATAGTTACCCTTTTAATTTCTAAGCTCAAATACATCTATACTACAACATTCAAAATTATTAATACAGTTTCTCAGGGTTTTTTATTCCTCTCACTTTTACATTTACAAAAGTACTCTGTGTCTAAGAAAACAGTGCCCAGATCATACGCTAACTATTGAGATCAAGTAAATCTGTCAACAAATGTTATTGTCTATACACTGGCCATTCACAGTAAAGAAAATGTCTGGAGATGGGTTGCCTGGGTGCCTTTCTAGCATAAAAATCACTGAACATTTTAAACCAGAAAGCATCAGTACAAAAAAGCTCTTTAGATGATGAGCTAAAAATCAAATTAAATTACAAACGGGAAAATTATCAGGCAGTTCATGTGGTATTGTAAAAATAAATACCAAAGCTCTTACTAAAATAAAGAACTATGGTAAACAAACAAATGCATCAAGTATTTAGAGAAATTAGTACCGGAACACAGAAGATGTAGTGGAAGTACTAGAGACCCCATTCTGTGATGATGCATTCAGTCAAGGATAATTGACACCAAGTTCTGTTTTAGATACTGTCCCATATGCTAGTAAATAAGGTAGACCAGATGTCTGTATCACAGAACACATTTATTTCTACAAAGTAAAGAAGATAGAGTTAGTGACAAATATGTAATACAACCTCAGATCCCAATAGATGCTCTAAAAATATACGTTGAAGAAGGATAGATATTTTAGACAAGGTGATCTGGGCTGGAAAGATGACTCAGGGAATAAGAGTTTTCCAGGAGACTGGGGTTCAATTAGTAACATTTACATGGAAGCTCATAACTGCCTGTAACTGCATTTTTAGTAAATCTAATGACATCTCGTGGCCTCTAGGGCCACACAGTTGGAGGCAAAATGCCCATGCACATAAAATAGAATAGCTTTTAAAAAATTATAATAGATAAAAAGAACATTTAGATTAGTTGACCTGAGATAGGTAAAGTAACACACATGTTAAGAGCTTCATGATGAGAAGCAACCATATAAGGACTAAAGAAGGATAAGGTGGCCAAGAAAGACCAGTAGACAAAGAGATGACAAAGCAAGAACGAGTATAGCAAAGAAGAAATGTAACTGACATGAAAAAATAGTTATATTCAAAAGAGACACTATTCAAAAGATACCGATTGGGCTTTCAAAGCAAGTGACCCCTAGAAATTGGAATTTCCACAAGAGTCTCATGATAGAAGAAAATCCTGGGCTTGCCATAGGGACATTTTTCTCCTTGGCACTCTTTAGTAAAGAAACTTATAATCTTACAGACCACTGGTAGGAAGGACCACTTCTGAACTGGGAGTTCTTAGATGAGAATATTGTTGTCCCTCTATTTAAATTGTAATATCACTTCAGAATGTAAAAGACGGATTAGTGGGAGAACTGGATCTCTTTGTAGCTCTCCTCGATGTAATCACAATGAATAAATCTCCTTTTATGCTTTGTACTACTTATTTGCTTTAAGTGGTTTCTCAGGGATCAGTGATTGAACCTAGCTTCTTAGGGTACAGCCTGTGACTCCAAATTCAATTGCAGAAAGAAAGAAAGACTTGCTTGGCTGGAGAAGATGACCAAGGGAGGGCAAAAGAACAGATGCCCCAACTTGATCAATAGCCAAAGTTAAGGGCCAAATTTGATTGAGTCACCTAAGCCACAGGAAAAAGTTGGAGCTATCTCCTAAGTGCCACTGAGATTCACTGGGAAGTTTTCAGTAAAGAAAAGATATGATCTCATTTTAGCTGAGCTGTAGTTTGAATGAGTCTCCCAAAAATTCATGTGTTGGAAGTACAATCCCCACAGTAATAGCTCACAGGATGTGGATGTGGGCTTTTTTGGAGATAACTAGGATTAGATGATGTCATGAATATTGGACACCACGATCCATGATGGTATTAGTAGCTTTATTAGACCAGACAATAGAACCACACCACATGTTTGCTTCTTGTCATGTAATACTTGCTGACATGCTGTGGCCAGATAAGTAAGCCCTCAGTAGACCATGCTTCATGTTCTGAGGTTATTTAGCCTGTAGCACTACGAGCTAAATGAACCTATCCTCTTTATAAATGATCCAATTTGTAACACTTAGTTATAGCATAGAAGTGGATAGACAGCCTGTACATAGTACACCCTGCAGTCAGTGTGGGAGATTGACAACCATGAAGAGAGACAGCAAAAAGAGCCATTTGAGATTATTACGGTATTTTGTCTGAAGAATGATGGTGACACAGGCTGGGACGTGGCAAAGGACATTGTTTTAGTTGATCAAAGAAATGCAAGATTTTGTGTCTGAATTAAAAAGTGCCATTGTCATAAAGAGAAAAACAAAGGCAAGTTTTAAAATGATTTTATATTTGAAATTCACTATATGTTCTACAGAGGAGATGCATAAACTGTGAGATTGTATTCACTACCCCAGAGCAAAAGCCTACCTTCCAGATCCACAGAGACAGGAATACGTATACAAGGTTTAACCAAAGACATTTTTTTTTTTTTGACTGAAGTTTCAACCTAAGTGGAAAAGTATTGACAGTAGCTATTTCTGATATGGGAAACGCCTTAAAGGTTGCCCCAAAGAAGAAAAAAGAATGGAAAAGAAGCATAAAAAATAAATCAAAATAAAGTTTTAAAAGAAAAAATTGTTTCACAGAGGAATTCTTGAAAACTTCACAAGAAAAAGAAATGAGTTCCTGTGGCCTCTAGGTTTGACAAATTTTGTTCAGAAAAAACAATGGGCAACATTGATCGCTCTCCTCTTTCATATTCCTTTTTCTATTCAGTTTTGGCAATTATATCTCATATATATTATATATTATATATATATTATATATATGCATATATATGAAATATATATATGAAATATATATATGAAATATATATGTGAAATATATAGGATATATATCCTTTATTCTTCTAGTGATAAGAATTTATACTAAAAGCACTGAAAATATATGAAAATGTTATTAATTACATATTTATGTATTTTAGATAAAAATCTAAAATTGCTTAAATGAACAGCTATAGGGGATTTACCATAATGCCAGATGTAAATGTAAATTTTATGCATCCCACTGTGTTAGATAAAACATACATAAGCTGGAGGGGACACTGTACAATTTCCTGGAAGCCTCCTGGGGATGGAGGCCTCTTTCCACCAGTATGGCCCTAAGTCTGTAAAACAGCTTGGTAAAGGGATCACCTTGATCAATTGCTACTTCAGACCTCAAGTTCCAGTTTTGAATGGACAATAACAATTTAGAAAGCACCAAAATAGTAATAATAAAAGACAGAAAACAAAAGCTCTATGGAGTACAGGCTCCTGGTCTTGTGACTTTAGGCAGCTGGCACCGTTAAGTCTGAGGATGCCTCATGCCACCAGTCACAGACCATTCTGATGTTGGACTCAGATGGCTTGCAGAGTTCCTGCCTCACTCCGTGACTGGATCAGACAGGGATCCTTGTTTTGTTTCTTGAAATGTGTAAAAATGCTATGTCAGTTCAGCCTTTAACACACTGAAGGATGGGGTCCAAGGAGGCTGCCACTGGGTGCTTGCATTTGTGGTTCATAATGGAGAAAGTTGGAGATAGAAGAAAACAAACACAGAACAATACTGGCAGCAGCCTCAGAGCTGTGACACTGGCACCCACATCTAGCTCCAGTCACCTGAGCATGATTCTTCACAATTAACAGGAAAACCAAAGAGATACATGACAAAAAATTTAACTGTGGGTGCTAACCCTAAAGGTAATAAAGTCAACAAGCAGAGAATTTAAGCTGATGGCTTCACAGACAGATGAGAGAGAAATATGTTTGTGTTTTAATTATTTCCATTTTTAATTAGTGATTTCCAAGGTTTACAGCAAACTTAGCTTGGCCCCTCGAATATTATAATATTTTAATTAATGTCCAGACTGTTTTTCTCAGTAAGTTAGAGAACATGGTCAGAGCTTATTTTCCTTTAAGTAAGAAACAGCTCATCAGTGCTATAACGAACTCACTTTCTGAAGCAGCTATGCTGTAAACACAGCTATGTGCTTGCTTTAAACATCTGCCTGAAAGCTAAGCAAGAACCCTTAGATCTTAGGACATTAAGACCACACTAACTCAGGAATTCTCAAGAGAGAGTTTTAACGAAATAAGTACAATGCGGTGACACCTGTATTTTAATGTCTTTTGAGGAATTGTCTGGTAGTGTTCTCCCTTGTTTTGGAGGCTGAGGGAGACAGAAACAAACAGTTCAGGGTTCTGTTTCCTCTGAGAGTTGGAAGTTTAGGCTACTGCAGATAGCACTTTCTCCATCCCTGGTGATTGTTCTCTGAGCTGAAGATCCTGACCAAGGCTGATGTATCAGAGTTTGTCACTCAAGGAATTGGTGATACCCATCCACCCCACTGTGAAAACCTGAGGGCTTTCTGGATGTTTTAAGGGACATTTCCACTGGAATAACAGAAACATTTCCACATCTCCTCAGTTATATTTAAGCTAGGGACTACTCAGGCCACACTCACTAGCATCCTCACTCTTACTGGCGAGCACCCCAGGAAAGCCGATTCTTAGATCCCTACCTCTATGGGGAAAGACAAATATGTTACCCAGAACCTGACCTAGAGTTTGTTCTCACTTCCCCCACAACTCCCAGTTGTACATTCATGCCTTTTCTCTTGCCTCCCTGGAATCAAAAAGTGTAAGTATAATCCCCTTTTCCTGAGATGTATAAGGAGGAGCTCCCACCACCCTGCTCTGTGAGTGTAAACTCTCATCAGAGTCCCCACCACACTGTCTACCTTGAGCCCTGAACTCACTTCAGAGTCCATGCCGTGCCAATGTCTATCTGGATACCCATCATGTTAATAGTTCTTTCAATAAAGTTCATGTCAAAAGGACAGTGTCTCAGTGTCCTGCTTGAGTCCCAGTCCTGGTACCTACATCTCCTAATCTTTCATTAGAAGGAAAGGTGATGCCTTCAAAGATTCAATAAGGGTTATTTAAACTTCATGAGTAGCTGGGCCATTGTCGCACACATGTATCCCAGCACTCAAAACATCATAGGCAGGATGGGGGAAGAGTCAGAGATTAGCCTAAGCTACACAGAAGGACCTTGTCTCACCCATCTGCTTATGAGATGGGGGACTTAACTGGTTGAGTAATCAGTCTTAAATATCACATGGCACCTACAGTATCAGTATAGTCAAAGACACAAAAGCAACTTCTCAGTGCAGTTTGATTGGACCTTGGTTGAATCATTTATCAACTTTCAGAGCAAACACAACATGGTCTGACGTGGCCATCAACTTCTTCCTGATGTGAGCTTCCTTTTTCCATCTTGAGGGAGATTAATTTGTGACTGAGATTTATTAGCTGAAAGAAGGCAGAGTTGATGAGATTCTCCTGACACACTGCATAGAACACACATCAAGTTAAAGAGAAAAAGATGAAAAATTGAATTGATAAAGTTGCCTTGCTAGCTTGTTGCCTGGGTAATTGAAGTGGCTTGTGTGTTGCTGAGCTCTGATGGGTAGAAATAAATATGTACAAATTTATCTAGATCAGACTTCTGAAGAAAGGGCTACAAAAGATATTTTCTCTCTATTTATGGGTCGAGGAAATCTTCCAATTCTTTTCTGACAGTGATATTGAAGCAAAACGAAAATAAAACCCATTCAGAGTCCGCTACAAAAGTGAAACCGTCTCTAAGTTGTCCATGGGAATAGATGTACAGTTCACATACGTAATTGAAATATGAGTATAATGTAAAAATAGCACTCTGTCTGCTAGGCAATGCCACAACTCCTAATTTCTTCTTAAGATAGCTAAACCAATACCAAAATGGCTTCACCTTAAAAATTTGCCCAACTTCCTTTATGATGGGCATTGTAATTATCAGTGAAATGTCTAAAAATAAATACACAAGAAGGAGAATTTTAAAAGGCCTGGAAAGTAAGGGCTGCAGACTAGTCTCTGTACAGCAGCAAGATCTGGAACCCTCCTACCTGTTCTGAGTGCTTAGCTCAGATACACACACAGGAGTCTCTTAGGACAAGGCTGCATTGACCAAGCACACTCTATCCTGTAACTGCTGAGAACTGACTAGTGGCTTTAGTTAGTATGGATGTAATCATATTTTTTTTTTTTTTTACTTTTGAAAATCTGTGAGCCTAGCAGTTAGGGGACTCTAAAAGTTCTGCTAAGCAGGAAAGTCCCAAGTCTAAGCATGATTTTGTCTTGAGGGTATGTACCTGGACAAGAACATTTCCACCCAGCTTCTCCTGGACCCCTTGGCCACCAAGGATATTACACTTAGGAGACCTTGGTACTCTCAGAGTCTGAACTACCAACCAAAGAGCATACACAGGCTGGACCTAGGCTTCTCTGCACATGTGTGTCAGATGTGCAGCTTGGTCTTCATGTGAGTACTGAACAACTGAAGCAGGAGCTATCCTGAAAGCTTTTGCCTGTCCATGGAATATGTCTTCTACCTGGGCTGTCTTGTCTGGCCTCCGTGACAGAGAATAAACCTTGGCTCACAGAGACTTGATGTGCCAGGGTGAAAGGATATCTAGCGAGGGCCCTCACCTGATCAGAGAAGAATGGGAGGGTGAACGAGGTGGGGGAAGGCTTATGGGATGGTGTGATGGGGAGTGGGGCAGTGAGTGGGATGTAAAGTTAATTAATTTAAAACATTAATTAATTAATTAATTAATTAATTAATTAATTAAAAAAGAGTCCAAGGCCAGTTACAACCATCTGTAACGTTAACTCCTGTAACCTCATTTCTCTCTTCTGACATTTATGGTTAAAACACACACATAATATAGATAGATAGATAGATAGATAGATAGATAGATAGATAGATAGATAGACATATATAAATAAAAATATAATAAAATTTTAAATAAACTTAAATTTAAAAGATTTGTAAGTCAGGCATAGTAATACACAACTATGATCCCAGCACTTGGAAGATGGTAACAGAATAGTTTCTGGCCAGCCTAAGGTAAAAAGCCTTTAGGTATTTTATTTCCTAAAATAGCAAAAAGACAAAATTAACAAACAGAAAATACATTTCTGCAGCTGAGTGAACAGGGCTATAAGATTGTTGTTATGAGATGTCATATTTTCAAGGGAACATTGAAGAAAGCTGTTTTGTGTATTGGTTGTGTTGTAGGTGGTGGTGGTGGTGGTGGTGGTGGTGGTGGTGGTGGTGGTGGTGGTGGCAGTGGTGGTATGTGCACATTTTAGTCCAGTGAAACTCATTTCCTGTAGTTCAGACTTCCTTTTATGTGGCTTCATAGCAATTTGGAGGTCACTACCTGAAACATGTCTACTTCAGTGCCTCAGGGAAAGCACCAGCCTAAGCTTGAGAAAATACCTTCATTCTGCTCTTACCTATTTGCTTTGGTTTGCCTCCTGGTAGCCTGGGCTCTGAAGTGTACCCACCCACACAGCAGTCACTTCCTGAATAAAGGCTTAGCTGATATATGTGAAGGTTGTGTATAATCTTCCTCTTTCCTCACACAGACCCAAGGATACCAGGGAGCATCTGAAACTCTTTGGAACAGGTATCCAGACAAACAGAAATGTCTCAAACTGCTGAAGACAGAAGGGACTGTTCATACACAGAGACATAGCTGAGAATGCTGGCTCTGGGAATTTATTAGCCAAATGACACTGAGCAGATCAGTGAATAATTAGAGGCATGTCCTACTCATATGTTAAGTGGAAAGGCAAAATACTGACATTTCCAAGTTATCTAGTCAGGATTAATTGTATGTAAGATCCTGAGTGCAGATGAAACACTGCCACACTCTACAGCTCAGGAAAGCCTCTGGGACATTATTTAAACTGAAAGAAACCAGTCCCAGAAGAACATCTACCATGTGATTCCTTGATCCAGACAACAAGTCCAAAACAAAGAAATCATTCTGGATATTCAGAGCCAGGCGGGAGCAGAGAAGTGACAGGCAGAACATGAATTTAATAAAAACGGAAAACTGATGCAGTGGATTTACATATTGTGAAGGAAAAGAAACTACTGGATAACATACTTGTTTTGTATCTTTGTCATATGGAGTGTGGTAGGGTCCTGTGGGGGGCCAGAGAGCATGTGTGTGGGCAAGGATGATTATGTTGTCAGTCCTCAACTGCTACTTTTCTGGAAGGTTTCCTGGCATAAGGTGCAGGAACATCACATACAGTGCATGTGCACCAATGTGTATGTAAGACTAGCTAAGCCAAGAATTTCTGGACAGTCTCCTGTTTCTGCTTCCCTTCTAAATGTAGAAACTCCACAGTTACAATCAATCAGTCCACCACTTCCAGTCTTATCTGTGTTGGGGATTGGTACACAGGTATCACACTTGTGCTGCAAGCGCTTAGCTCCACTGAGTGTCTCTTCAGCCCTCACATTGTATACTTTTAGTGATGTGAGTTATATCCCAATGAGGTTAAGATACATTTAATACAATAATTACCATACATTTAATATTTTAAGTCAGCTATTACTATTGTTTCACTGAAGACGTTTATTAAGTTAGTAAATTCTAAAGCTGAGGGGGGTTCTTTTTCTATTGTTATTACATGTTCCCAATTTTACACTATAAACTTTTACATGGATATAAAATATACAAAGAATATTGCAGGGGTCTTCCATAATGCTGCCTAGACTGAGTGTATCACTTGAAAAGACAAAATTACTTCTGGTGAGGACTACATTTTAGACATAAAGTTTTTACAGTCAGGAGATCCTGCAAGCACATTAAGATACTTAAAAATAGCATCAAAAGTTTTCATTTATTCCAAACCAGACTTGACTTATTTATGGTAAACTCAGAAATTGTTCCAAATAAAAATACATAATTTAGTGACAAAGGAGCTTTCTGTTTCTGTGAATGCAAGTGTTTCATATTTGCATATTATAAGAATGAAAGTCTCCATTTCATAGTTCAGATCAAATAACAAACTTTAAAAGTTCCATCTGAATTTCAGAAGGTATCAGAAAATTGTCCCAAACAGCTTTACAAACTTCTTTGTCTCAACTAGATTTCTCATGGTGTAGATGTACAATTGTGTGTGTGTGTGTGTGTGTGTGTGTGTGTGTGTGTGTGTGTGTGTGTGTGCGTATTCATATGAGAAGGTGTACCTGATAATGAGAAGTATCCATCAAGTGCTTTCTGGGCCCCCTCATCTGCTTGCTGGGCACCCTCATCTATTTAAAAGAGGACTGTCTCAGACCTCACCATCCTACTCTGCTAAACTGACTGCCCACCAAGGCCCAGATCCTCCTGCCTTTGCCTCCTGTGGACTGAGATTACAGGGGTGTGCTGCCACACCTGCCTTTTTAGGTGACTTCTGGGGATCACATGTGGGTCTTCATAATTGTGCAGTGAATACTTGACCAACTGATACAACTCCCCAGCCTCTGGTGACCTTGACCTGTTTGTTTGTTTGTTTGTTTGTTTGTTTTAATACAGGGTTTCTCTGTGTGTCCCTGTAAATGCTGGAACTCAGAGATTTACCTGCCTCTGCCTCTTAAGTGCTGGGATTAAAGGCTTGTACCATCACCACCCAGCTGCCTCCAGTGACTTTTATAAAATACTTGTATCTTCCATCCTTTTGCCTTTCCCTCTACCCTCTACCACCTCATTTCCAACTTCCTATAAAAACTGGATGTAACAAGAAATAATAATAATTATGCCTTTCCCTCTACCCTCTACCACCTCATTTCCAACTTCCTATAAAAACTGGATGTAACAAGAAATAATAATTATAAAAATAATTGGTTTGTCAATAAAATATTATAGTCAAGAGAAAGGAAAAATAAAGCTCTAAAATCTATATCAAATAGAACATCATTCTTTCACAGACACACACACACACACACAATTGGATATACTTAGGCAAATGGAAAGATTGAAATGGTTTTGGGCAGTGCCAAGCTGGCATGCCTTTGACTTGATGAGGCCCTGAACACAAAAGAAAACAAGCAAGCTAGTTGAAAAACCAAAGCACCAAGAGGCCAGTTCCCCCACACACACCCCACCCCCGTGAGCCCCAACTGCTTTGTATTTTTTTGTTTTTGTTTTTTCATTTTAAAACAAGTAGCCTGCTAGCTAGCAAGCTTTCTAATGAACTCAAAGCTCGGGCTCAAAGACAACATTGAAGTCATTGGTGAGATCCAGAGGGATTTGCCAAGATCCTTTAGGGCAGGAACACATGCAGGAAAATGTAACTAGTACTAGAGAGGAGATTTATTTTAGAGTAATTGTCTAGTACTGCCTTGGCTTTCTCTGGAGAATGGCATGGGTTGTTCATTTGTACTATTTTCTACATCCTCAAAGGGCATTTAAAAACTAGAAGTCTTTACTCGACAAAACAAAGTATCCTTGAACAGGTTTACAACTTGTATACATATTCAGAATGTCTTCATAGAGGAGAGGAAGAGAGGGAGAGAAGACAAAAAGGAGAGGAAGGACAGGGGGAGGAAGGAGAGAACAGAATGAGAGCGGTAGGAAGGCAGGAAGAGAGAGGCAGTAAGGTTCCTTCAGCCCAGGTCCGCTACTAATGCTTCCCATCATCATTTGTCGGTTCTTGAAACACAAGGCTAACTTACTTCTCCTACTCTCAGCCAATCAGAAGCATTCAAAAATTTCATCTTGAACAGAACTTCTTTCAGTTTTTTTTTTTTTCCTTATAGACTTGTCTATATATATAGCTAATCACAAAACTCAGCATAGAATCTGTTCCTGTAATCCCAGGACTCAGGGTCTGAGGCAGAAGGACTGTGAATTACAGGCCAGACTGGCCCACACTGTGGAACCGTATCACAAAACTAGTGATAAAATATGAGCAAATACATAATTGATAAACTCATTGCAAGTGATACTTTTCTGCCATTAGGACTTCAAATTTATTTATTAGTGTGTGTGTGTATGTGTGTATCTGTGTGTGTGTGTGTGTGTGTGAGAGAGAGAGAGAGAGAGAGAGAGAGAGAGACAGAGAGAGAGAGAGAGACAGAGAGAGAGAGAGACAGAGAGAGAGAGAGAGAGACAGAGAGAGAGAGAGACAGAGAGAGTCAAATATGTGACGTGTGAGGGATACACATTAAAGGACAGAGGGCAACTCTATAGAGTTGTTTTTCTCTTCCCACCTAAATGTGGGTTTTAAGGAGCAAACTCAGGTGACTGCTGAGACATCATGCCAATCCAAGATCCTATAACTGATCCCTTGTAGAAGATGTCCATGTTTGTGTGTACATACACACACATACACAGATACATACAAACACATCAGGAACTCTTGGCAAGCACCTGCTTTTACAAAACCAGTTCACTAAACTAATCTTACTCTTACAGACTGATTCTTTCTCATTGGTTAATCATTATTTTATGTATTTTTGTTATTTTAATTATGAATATATGTGTATGGTTATGTGCATGTGTATGACTGGGTGTGCCCATAGAGTCCAGCAGAGCATGTCAAATCTCCTGTAGCTGGAGTTACAGGTGGTTTGAGCAGTCCAGTATAGGTACTAGCAACCAAATGTGGGTCTTCTGAAAGACTGAACTTCCGAGCCATCTCTGAAGCCTCTTTCTCATTGAATATCATCCTTCCTGACTCATGCAGTGTCCAGCACATTGCACTGATTCTAAAATTGCCTGGGAAATAACCACCATGCCCTAAGTTAATGCACATCACTGGCACTGGCACAGCTTTAGAGATCTGTGACCAGTTAAGGCAACTTCTCTAATAAGAACTCAGCCCAGGCAATTATCAGCCATAGATGGGCATTGAGAATGTATTTCATCACACTTCTGTCTTAAGTGGCTTTTAATACTTCCTGGGAATAAGGAAGAAACTTAACTCCATTTCAGAAAAAAATATTTATTGTTACTGTGGTGATTCAAATATGGTAAGACTATTCTAGAGTGTCTATGACTCTTTCCCAAATCATACTTCTTTTCTTTTTAGTACTTTGTGCTCAAATCAAGAACGCTGATTTTGAGTGAACTGAGATGAGGTTAGATGATTAGTCTGGATATTTGGATATGGGTCCTTCCTACTCTTGTAATCAGTTCGGGCAGCAGTAATCAGGGACGAATGAATGTATCCTCCAGGCTCCTGACAGTGGCTGTACTCAGACGCCAATTTCTCCTTTTCTTTCACATGCTTCATTCTTTGCTCACTGACAGGGATGTGTTTTGACTCTGTGGATTCACCACAGAGAGCTGTAAATGACGCATTTAATGAAAAATCCTTGCCCTGCACTCTGAGAGAAAATGCAAACAGCGTCTCACAGTCACTACGGCACAATGATGAGGGTTGTAAGGTAACATTCAGCTGCTTCACCAGCATGACCAATGTGTCCACTGGGAATGTCTCAACAGTGTATGAAAAATATTAACTAATATTTTAATTATATTCATACCCTCTGATTTTTCCATTCCCAGTCCTAGCCATCCTGTACACTTAAGGACTTCTTCCTCTGTTGTCAGAATGTCTCAAATCCTGAATCCTGAAAAGATGCACAAAAGGAATTGGGAAAATTACTTTGGAGGGGGAAATCATGTAAAGATTTTGATTTTCTGTGGAGTTCTGTGGTCATTGACCATACGTGTATTTTATCATTGAATGTCAAGTTCTCGAGAAGATTGTTTGACTTGAAGTGCTCACCCAACGTTAATAACAAACAGGACATCACATTTTGCACTAACACATACTGAGTGATGAGTCCAGTTGAAACAGACCCTTCCAGGGCCAGAGGAGCCACATGGCTGATCCTGGCCAAAATAAGAAGAGATTATTCCTAGGGCTCCTGGGTTCCTGCACTGCCATTTACATCAATAGTAAAGAGGTTGAATCACCTGATTCCCCACTCCTCAGAGTGAGCTCACAGGATGCCCTTGCTTGCCAAGCATGACTTTTCTACTGCAGGCAGACTCACAGTCCACAAGCTGGTATTGAAGCATATCCAGTCACAGAGCAGCCTGCAAACCACAGAGACAGTGCACAGCCAGAGACAACCACAGGCCAGGCAGCCCTTGACTCTTCCAGCTTGCTTTGCTTTGTGTCCTGCTGAACTCGAGCTCCAAGGGCTCAGGAAAAGAAGGCTCAATGACAACAGCTGGCAGGTGCATGTGTCTGCCCTCTACCCAACCCCAAGCTCCAACCCCAGCAGCTTGTCTTGTTTCCCCTGCTTAACAGATGCAATAGGCCACACATGGGCACATTACCCAGGACCCTGTCATGCCTAGGGACAGGAGCTCCTGTGATGTTCATGTTTTGAAATGTCCCTTTACAAATGCTAGTCCAGTAAGTATTGGGTTTGCTTTTGTCTCTTAATTGTCATTACTATTCGCTCTGTGAATTAAAGCTTTCTCAGGTGTTTACTATCACTTAAGTAAAGCCTCTGAGGAATATTTGGTTGTTCTCTGGTTTGGGCAGATTCCAACTCTGAGATAAAATTTTCAAGGACTGACAAAATAGATCTTTAGATATCATCTTAATGATATCTAAAGATCTATTAAATTCTGACAGCAAAATAAAAGCCAACCAGAGTTAAGCTGTTGTTTAAATGCAATCCATGACTGGAAGGCTTCTTGTTGTGTGGTATGCTGGTTTAGAAGTGGACATTTATTGTTTTCCATTTATGTCCAACTCTGACAGGTTTCCTGAATTCCAGAATGGCAGGCTGCACTTCCAGTCACCTTGGAGCACTGAACTATCAGAGAACCTAATTAAAATTGAACTGTGCAGGCCTGGTCCTGTCAACAGTCGCATGGACATGGGACCCTGCCCTTCGTTGCTGAACTGCTGGTTAGTGACAGATTCTGGGAGAGTGGGGGCTATTTTTCTTCACCCATATATACACTGATAAGCCCACCAGAAGGCAAATGGGTAATTCCACAGGACGTCTTTGGTTAAAGTGAGCAGACCACAGAACAAAACAAAAGGACAGAAATGTAGGAAAGCAATCTGTAAGGGAGGGGAGGTTCGTGAAGGTAGAATGGAGCTAAAAGGGGATGAGGGATAGAGTAATCAGAACACATTGTTCTCATGGAATAATTGACAAATAAAAAATAAATAGTGAAGAAAGAAACAAAAACCTAAAATAAAAACACTTTGCTGTGGACATAACCACATCGATGTTCGGCTAGAGAGTTCCACACATGTCTGAAGACAGACAGCCCGAAAGGACTAGTCTTGGAAGCTAAGTGGGGTCTGCTCTGCTTACATATAGGATAGGAGATCCACATAGCACGACTAGAAACCTGCTAATTCAAATGTTCAAGGAGTCTTTGTGTTTGCTGAGGTTGTTTTTATAATCAGAAGACTAATTGTCTGTTGCTGAGCAAGATACAAGAATAATTCACACACAAGATGTATATTTATCTTTTTTGAAACATATTTCTGCAAATGTGACATGTGATGTTCTACAGCTCCATCAGTGAGCATCATACTGATGGGAAGGAAGCAGTTTCTACTGCTCTTCTTTTCTCTATTTGTTTTTCCACCTCACTGGTCCTTTTGGAGTTTAATAAATCCACCATAATCACCTTATTCAAGCTGCATGGACTAAAGAGACCTTATAGGCAGTTGCATCCCCACCTACTTTCTCTTTCAGGAAAACTTTTCTTCTGCTCATTTCTACTCACCTTTACTTTCTCAGGAAAATCTAACCTGCTTGAATCCAATTGGCTTTATGATCATTTCAAATCTGGAAAGTAGGTGTTGAATTCTAACAATTACTTGTTGCTATTTGTGTGTGTGCACGCGACGAATCATGTGTTGTGCGAATAATGTGGGGTGGGCACACCTGTGGAGGACAGAGGACTTTGCAGAGTAGGATCTCTCCCTCTACCTTTATGTGGGCTCTGGAATCAACAGTTATAATGCTCACATAACAGACACTTTTGCCTGCTGAGCAATCTAGTTGCTGCTTGCCCTTTTATCACAGGCAAACAATTCCATTGTAGAATTGTTTTATACAGAAACCTACTAAACAAAACATGACATACAAAATTAATCCTTTGCCCTAGTTTATCTTTTTCCTGAAGAAAGATTTGGACAATCATACTTTAAACCCATAGATTTCTATTTTTTTTTTTTAAGGTAAAACCCCTTTTGACCCTTTCCTGTGGGATTTTGCTGGCTTCCCTGGTAAGAAAAGTAGCCTTTGTGGCCCATCTGCCATTGTTTCCCTAACCGGGTCCCTATGGTCACCTGTCTCTTCTCGTCTTCCAAAACATTTATAGCTTGCACATACAGTTCTTCTGTCAGGCAGAAAAGAATCAAAAGCCTGCCCCCCAGCTGTCACATTCTACCTTCTTCACAAGAAATCATACAGAACCCAGTGGCAATTCCTCGCCAGTCATAGCCTGTAGCGCAGTGTGTCAATGAATTTGTCCAAGTGTCTCTTGGCTTCCGAGGTAACAGTTTGAATAAACTGTTGTTTGAGGAATCTACCCTTTTCAGTCTTTTTATGCTGGAGTCATAAGAGATACTGGACAGATTCACAAACAAACCAGCTACTTGCTCTAAACTACAACAACAACATGTTTTTGGAAGACATTCTTTGATACTTAGACACTAATCATTAAAAGTCATTTTTCACACCCAGTTCTTCCTTTCTTATCTCTCATTATGTCCTTTGCTGATGGCTGTGAATGTCCCAGGGTTTGTCACTTTCCTTCATTTTTTTTACCGATTCAACATTGGATTTCTCTAGCCTTAAACTCCATGCCCAGACTACCTGTCCATGTCTAATAAATGCATTTTCAATACTTCCAAAGTTCTATCATTTTTTAGAGATTTTAATTTGTCTTTTATTTTAAGATTACAAGGACTGCTATAGTATAACCCTAGATATCAAATACTAGTTACTTTAGTGTTTAATAACAGCAGTGAGGAATTATTAACATGTTTTATTTAACACATGATATAGGATAGTGGTACATCCGTTACATATTTATAAAGAAAGAAGAAAACTAGTTTGTTGGGCTGTGGCATGTGCATAATTCTGTGAGTTGAACTGTGGGTCCCATGTCTGCCTCCCCCAGGGCCTGGGGTGTGGCTCAGGGAGGCAGGGGTACAGAAATTTGACTGTGTTCACTCCAGGCCAGTGCCAGGCGGGCAGATGTTAGGCTGTGGGAAGCCACTGGACTCCATTCCATGGGTGAAGGAAACACAGTCTGGGGTCCTGTGGGGGAATGGGGGGGCGGGTAGGGTGAAGCTCCAGCTGCATCTAGCTGAGAGGAGACTCTTGGTCAAGGCAACTTGTTGGCTGGGTCACTACTAGCTTGGCTTGCCTGGTTGAGTTGCTGAGCCTCCGTTGGTGAAAGATGAGAAGGCAGTTCTGTAGTTGAAGACCTTCTCCACAGTTTCCCATGGCAGGCCCCAAAGAAGAGAGGTAGTCTATGGTCTTAAAATGTTTATTGTCATGTCAGAAAATGGATGAAACTATACCCCATATACTCAGGGCGGGCCTGACCTTTTACAAGGAGGAGGCTCTAGGAAGGAATGCTTAATTGGCTACACCCTCTGGCCCTTAGGTATCTCACAAATATGGAGATCTGCCTTGAGGCTCTGTGACCTGTAGTCCTACCTGTACTATGTGACCAATGACCACAAACCTCTCTCTGGGAGGAGCTGAAGCTTTGTGAAAGGAGCCAGGGCCCAGGAGCAAGGCTGAACAGAAGCAAGGGTCTCCAGGGTTCAAGACCTACCCAACCAGCTAACCAGCTGCCTCTCACAGCCCCACACTGGTTGTTTTCAGGCCCCCAGGAGCTATAAATCTAAAATTTATACTATGACAAGGGCTTCTTCAAACTTTTATGTCTACAACTTTTTCCTATCTAGTTCTGAATGTCAGCAGAAATACCCTTTACATGCAGAGATTCTTTATACAATACAAATATTCTATAGCAGATTAAGGTAATGGAAAAGAGAAGTTGTTAAGACTAATAAAACTTTTTTAACTTCTTTGGGTGTTTTAGTTTTTTTCTTTTAATTTTTAAAAAATTTTTAACTTTTTATTACAGATTTCTTTCTTTAGTCTCTCTCTCTCTCTCTCTCTCTCTCTCTCTCTCTCTCTCTCTGTGTGTGTGTGTGTGTGTGTGTGTGTGTGTGTGATCCTTACAGTACAAATTTGGAGGAGGTCAGAGGACATCTTGCAGTAGTTGGTTCTCTCTTTTCAAAGTATGGGTCTTGGAGATGAAGCTCCTGTTGTTAGGTTTGGTGATAAGTACCCTATATTCTTTTTTTTTTTTTTTTTCACCTTGACACAAACTACTAGACTTTAGTTGAAGAATTGCCCCCATCAGATGGGACTGTAAGTATGTCTTTGGGGCATTATCTTAATTAATGATTACTTTAGGTAGATCCAGCTCACTGCGGGTAGTGTCACCCGTGGGCAGGTGGTCTGGGTGTATGAAGAAGAAAGTCAAGCAAACCATAAAGAATATGCCAGTAAGCAGTGTTGCTTTGTGTTCTCTGCTTCAGTTACCAACACCAGGTTCCTGCCTTCGCTTCCTGTTTAGACTGGCATGAATGAGCCAAATAAACCCTTTCCTTCCCAAGCCAGTTTTGGTCATAATGTTTGTGAATGATATTCTTGGTTGTCAACCTGCGTACATCTGTAATTAACTATAACCCAAGAAGGTGGGTACACCTGTGGAGTATTTTTTAATAAAATCATTTGAAGTGAGAAGACATACTTTTAATATGGATTTTTTTTTTGAGGTAGGAAGAAACAGCTTAATCCAGATCTCCAAGTGTAATGATCATCTTCATTCTTGGCCACAACTTCTGCTGACAGCCAATGGAAGAAAGAAGCTCATGTTCTCTCTCTTTGCCTGCTTGCTCTTTCTCTTGCTATCAAGTGCACTCTTTCACTGGCATGAGAGCGTATGTCTCTGGGATGCTGGCGTTATACTGAAGACCAGCTGAGACAACCAGCCTCATGTAGTAAACAACTAGGAGATTCTTGGACCTTCTATTGGTGTACAGCTATTGTTGGATTAGCTGGCCACAGCCTCAAATTCTAATATATGACATTTACATATATATTTATAATTCTGGTCATCAATAAAACTCTGACTAATAAACTGTTTATCACAGAAAATTAAGACTGAAACTAAGGCACTCCCCACCCAATGTTATCTTGCCAGTCTTCTTTAGTTTCTTCCTAAATTAA
This sequence comes from Arvicanthis niloticus, assembly GCF_011762505.2. Lineage (NCBI taxonomy): Eukaryota > Metazoa > Chordata > Mammalia > Rodentia > Muridae > Arvicanthis > Arvicanthis niloticus. Next base: position 75,263,788 of record NC_047667.1, on the reverse strand, counting down.
TGCCACTCATCTATATTCTATATAAACTTGTTTGAAAGTCATTAGAAACACTGACTGTCTGGTCTTGTCACGCTTACCAGCACCTAGAATTTCCCTATAAATTCTATAATCTGAGTCTTAAATACCAAGGGAAACAGGTTTGGTTGCTTGCCTCAGTCTCTTTCTCTTTGCTGGTCTCATGTGGATCTGAGATTATTGGCCTTGGGTGAAGGTTAAAGAGAAGGATTGTAGAGACTGAATCTACAGCCTCATACATATCAGTCAAACAGTCTATCACTAATCTATAATCAAGACTCTACCACTCAGAATTCTGAATATCTGTTTACCCAGGCCTCAAAATTGCACGATGAAGGCTTCTACATTACAGATGTTTAGCACTTCTAAGAATTTGATTACCCTGATAATTTTGAAATGTGCATGAATGATATTTTAAAAGATAACACTAAAAATAGAGATAAAAAAAAAGCAGCTCTCCTGAAGGCAGGAAAGCAATTGGTTTCCTTAGAAAAAATAAAGTACTGATATGTCCACACATACATACAAGTTTTGCATACTCAGAACCTCTGAAATTGTTCTATATTTTATATTATTCCTGTCATCAGCATGGAGAGAACTTGGGCTTGGCTTGATCATCGGAGATGACATAATGCGAACCAGTGGAAACTGCAGGGTGATTGGGAGGAGCTCGAAGAGTAGAAATCTCTCAAAGAACCTACGCCTGGACAGCAAGCTGCAGGCCTCTCTCTCTTCTCTCTCACGCCTGGACAGCAAGCTGCAGACCTCTCTCTCTCTCTTCTCTCTCATGCCTGGACAGCAAGCTGCAGGCCTCTCTCTCTTCTCTCTCTTAGGTGCACTTTGACCCTTCTCACTATGGGCGATGGAGGACTACGACCTTGTACCTCACTTCTTTAGTACCTCATTTCTCACCCTCATTCTCTCAGGCTCTTCAGACAGTTATTGGTGAGACCTCATGAGTCACATTTTCTCCTTCAGCTCTGTGTTATATATTTGTTCATCTCTCTAATTAAGCAGATCAGTTGGGTTTGTTAAGGATTGGCCTGTTCTCTTTCTATATTAATATTGCCATGTATTTAAATTCTTCTTTTATTTTTGGTTTCCCTTATACTATCCATGCTCTACACTCTTAATTTTTTTTTTACACAAATGTAGTTTCTTGAAAGCCTTTAGGCTCATTCTCTGCTAAGTAGGTATTCACCCTCTTGCTAAAATAATGTGTCATCCATCTACGGCCTATCTTTAAATACAGTTTCTGCCTATACTTTTAATCTCAACATATTTCAAAACAAATCTACTCTTCAAATGCAGAGGTCAATCACTCTACACAGACCCCCGTGTAATCAAGAGAAGTGGTAAACATCAACTGCCTGAGGCTGCTGCTGGTAGAACTAGATAGACTGTCTTGGAGTAAGCTTTGTAAATCAGTAGTATACAGTAAAATTATTTAAAATGTAGAGCATTAAATACATTAAGAGTACAGTACCACAGTTCTTCATTATCATTATAAAGTATTATAAACTGCATATACTATGTGTTCTACACAACTGTCAATTTAGTACATTTGCTTCCCAAAGCATCATCACAGAAACATCTGTGACAAAACCAGAAGCTATGAGGTCACTTTTAAACTCTTCTATAGTCTTGTTTTATACCTAGTCTATTGACCAAACGTCACTGTGTGGCTCATGACTAAAGATATCTTACAAACAACACTCATCGCCTCTGTCTAGTCAATGATGTGCATCCGAGTTTAGTCAACTGGTGAGTGGTAACATACAGACCAGGCCAGCTGTGTCTGGGTCCATAGCTCACAGTGTTCCCACTTCACCAGAATGGGCTGTGTATGGAATAGACATGCCACAGATGTGGAGAAGGATACAATCTTACATGGAGATACACAGATGATGAAGAGACTTATTTTTTGCTCAGTTGGTTTTCACAGGCCACTGTGGAGCTGGATGGGTAAAGAAATAAGGACCTCTAGGGAATCATGGGTCACTATGGTGGGAACTACAATTTTTTTATTGGTACAGGATGACCCAGCATTTCCAAACACAAGATTGATGTAAAGTTAAAAACAAAGCCAACAGTGTCAAACAGAAAGGAGATAACAGGGGTTTTAGACAGAAAACAACAATGAACTAAACTGACATGCTGCCAGCTGGGAAAGAAAAGAGAAGTTATGATTCTTGGAAGTCATAGGTGCTGAGTTCTTAATACAGTAATGTCTGTTATGCAGCCAGCTTATCAGAAACAATAGCTTCTGTTTGTAGACAATTCATTCTCTGTCCAACTGTTTATGTTATCTCATTTGATTCTGACAACTTTGCCATGAAGATATGCCATTTTATAGACGAAGAAACAGGTCCTTAAATAATTTTTTACATGTTCTTTCCTTCTCATCTACCAGATAGTGGCATGAGGACTGGAACCAGTGTGCTTGACTTCACCTTATGTTTCTCTTAGGTCACTAATTTCTTCTATAGATTTCATGTTATAGGTGTTGGGAAGCTGGCATACAATTTATATATATAAGAGGGACTTGATTGTGTTTGCTTTGTAGGGGAGAACCTGTTTCAAATGGTATGGCTCAAGGCTACTTTAATAATGCATAAAATGGATAATGAGAACATTAAATGGAATGCCAAGCTGTAAGGCTAGAAAAGAGGGTCACTTCATGACGTAATGAGGAATTGGAGCAGATGATAGGTACAAGTCAGCTCTGGACTCAGAAGGAAGCATTTGAATTGTGCTGTTGGGATTTGCTTGTGCAACTTAACGTGGTGTTACGCTGTTCTTTGATACCTTAGGTGGATGGAGACAATTGGTGTTCTGATTATTGTTGTCGTTGCAACTATTGTTGTTGTTGTTGTTGTTGTTGCTGCTGCTGCTGTGGGATTTTTACTCTCTCAGATCGGCTATGGAACAGACTAGGGAATCTGGAAAGCAATAGATAAGGTGGAGGCACGTGAGTTGTTCAGAGATAAAGATTAGATATGTTAGCTCATAGTATATATTCAAGCCCTAGGCATATTAGGAGACTGATCAGGGAACATACACAGTAAGACAGGCAGAAGTCAAAAGTGCAGAGTGAAGTACCAACTGGAAAAGAAAGCCACTAAAGGATCCTAAAAGGCCACAATAACCGTAAAAGTGTAAAAGAGCAATGTGAATTTGGAGAAATGGGGAGAAGTGGTTGGTTACTCAGAGAATTGAAGAGCCATACCACTTCCTAGTATACATGCCTGTAGGACAGCTCCTCTCCTGGGCATGAACTGAATTCAGTAGGTTGTTTCTCTATAACACAGCAAAAGAGAAGGAGGTCGGGTTATAAAAAGACTGCTACTTGTGTGGCACTTTCTCAATCTCCCTTGAATCATCCGCTCTAGGGAAGCCAGCTGTCATGCCATGAGATGGTCTTGCAAAACGGAAGCCAGCTGCCACATTGGGCAGCCTGTGGAGAGGCCATGTGGTGAGCTGCGAGGTTTGCCAGCAACAGTGGAAAGAGCTTGGAAACATACTCCCCAGCTGAGAGTTGCAATGACTGCAACCTCGCCAACATCTCACCCACACTTCATAAAGCCTAATCCAGAACCGCCCGCTAAACTATTTCTTAATCCCAATGCACAGAAACTGGGAGACAACTAAATATTTGTTGTTTTAAGCAATAAGGTTTGGGGACAATTTGTATGCTGGACCAGGCAACTGGGTTGGAAATGCAGCCCCCAAGAATAAGACAGGACTGAACTTTTGCTCACTTTGCAGTCATAGTTTGTATATTTTTGTCATACACACACTTGTCAAGTTTGAGGATTGATTAATTGTACTAATAATATACGGTTTACACATAAGTAAGTAGGTACGCACTGAGCTACAGAGGACTGAGGTGGCAAGATCACAGGCTCTCAAACCAGCTCTTAGGCTCCACTTACTGTTTCCTCTTATCACCTGTGTCCTGTCCGTTAGCATGTTGCATTTCCTCTCTGGCTGTGGGATTCTTGTTTGTATAAAGGGCAGTGATAGAAGCACCTCTGTGGCTGTTGGGAAGATTGCATGATATCCCTTTAATCCATTCCTAGAGCACTGTGAGCCCACCACAAGCACTGACTCCTACCATTACCATTGTGAAGTAGATCTGTAAGAGAAGGAGAAAGATGCATAACATCCTAGATTCTCACACTGGCCGATAAATAACAGACTCCACCAATTACCATCTTTATTTTCAATTCTATCTCTTGTCCCTTGAGTTCCTGAATTGATGTCTATCCTAGATGTCATTTATCCTTGTTTAGGATGACAAACATTCACAAACCTATCCTTAATTCGATCCAAATCCTACTTACAGATGTTATGAAACCACACATGAATATGAAAGACCCATCTGTGCACAGCACAGTGCCTTATCCCTTTTCCTGGGACTGCCTGCTGACTGACTTGGCTACCCCCTATCTGAGCTATCTTCCAGGACACAGGTATCCTCCAGAATATTTATTAGGCATCTGAATAGACACAGGAAGACAGGTGCTCACACAGTGAACAACTGTGTAGGACCCAGAAGCCTCATATTGTGCTCCTTTTGCTTTCACCACTGTACTTGTTACCCAAGTTCTTCCCAGGCTGTTCTTATGTCTGGTTTGGGTCTGACTCTCATGTCTGCAATAGGCCCTTCCTTTCCCGTTTTTCTCTATGTAAATGCCAGGTGCTCTTTAGGGAGCCGGACTTCCTTAACCCAGTCTGGGTCACAGTCTGGCCTTTTTCTGTGATGTTTCTTGGCTTCTCATCAACAGCTCACATCCTAGTTCTTGAGGCACCTCTCACATTATCCTGAATTCTACCTGTAGATGACACTCTTGCATCAGTAAGGGCAAATAGCATTGACCACTCACCCCACCCCCACCCAACCCTCACCCCACTGGATTCAGGTTTCCTGTTGATCAGAGTTAGTCTTTTCTCCCAAGACATGGCTATGTAAAGAGATCATTCCACTGTCTTTGTCCTCCATACCTGAAAAGGGTCCGCTGACAATGTGTTTAATGGAATCACTCAAGCCCCACCTGTATTATGAAAATTTAAAACTGGATTGTGATAAAATTAGATCATGTCTCTAAGTCTTTCTGTCCAGTGTGGGAGAATCACAGCAGGCGTGCTAAGAGGTGAAGTTGTAATGATAAAGGTACATGACTGATATATTCACATGCTCAGTAGGGCCGGGTGTTTGCTAGACAGGCGTGAGGGAGGGAGTTCAGCACTCTACACCAACATCCCTGATAGCAATCCATCACACACAAATGTCTTTTTCTCATGCTATGACAATCCCTGGAATGTAGCTTCACTTCCTCTCCTGGGGGGGGGTGAGGAGAATATATATATATATATATATATATATATATATATATATATATATATATAATTTCGATATCCCATAAACATCTTTTTCTTTTCCCAAAATATCACTATTCCCCCAAAAGAAGGTCTGATTTCATCAGTATCCACTGTTGTATTTCTGGAAAGAACAGTGAGAATGTTCGATCTTAGACATGCCAGCTGAAGTGACAAATCTCTTCTGAAAGCCCTGTCCCATTTCCTCCTATCATCTCCAAAATAAGTCTACTTTCTCAATTGACCCATCCCTAGGATCATTTCCCTCAGAAAAGTCCTGTGTGAGGCAAATAATCTGTTGTCAGACAGCTGTCCTGTTCCACAAAGGGAAACTTACGGTTGATGATGTGATGGCAGTGCTGTCTTCCAACTTCACAAGCTTACATTTCCTTTACTCCTTTAGTTATTCCATTTTTACTTTCTACATCTGAATTGTATGAAAGGCAGGGCTGACTGTCCAGACATCAGGCCCACAGTAATCCCCAACCTTTCTCCACCCTGTGTTTCATGTCCTTGTACTTTTCTCCCGCTCTCAGGTTGGCCACACTTGGCTTCTCTTTTCTCTTTCCAAGTCCCCATGACAGTGGACTCTGATTATTCGAAAAAGCCATTTGCCAACCTCTTTGTTCCAGCACAGGGTCATCCCACAGAGTTCTGACCCCATTGGGTTATAAGAACCAGACCAGCCTCCAGACTAACTGCTATTCTGATGTCTTAGACTCCCTTGGCAACAGAGGTGACAGCTGTAACCTCTTCCTGGTACATTTCTCACAGCTGGATCTGTTTTGAGCTTCTGGTCATCCAGGGAAGTATGATCAGGAGTCAGATTTATAGACAAGAAAGTGCAAGAAAAAGAAAGAAGCCGTTTCATAAGATCCATATGAAATACAGAAACAAGAATGAAATCTCAATCCCATTCTGTATGCAACTTTGTGCTATTCCTGTAAGCAAAAACTGGAGAACTTTCCAAATGTCCCCAGATGAATGCTTCTGCTCATGAGGCCCTCATATGAAAACATTTCCAGTCTTCTGCCCCTCTCCCCTCTGTGTGTTCCCCACACACAAAGCCTGTTGTTCCTGGAAGAACTAGAACCAAGCCATTCACTTCTTAAAATGGTTTTGATTTATGAATCTTCATAGAGGAAATTATTCTACTAATTGATGAGACTAGAGGATTAGCCATTTGACAATCTCTAAGACCATTTCTATTTCAAAATTTGAAGTTTTTTTTTTTTTTTAATAACACCAACCCAAAGAACTTTCAGAACTATTTCTCACTCTGCTTCCTTGGGAAGGAAGATATCAGAGTACATAGAAATCCATCTATCTTCACAAGACCTTTCTAAATAAAAGTCAGTTGTTGCAAATGTAGGATTATTCCCTGTTAGACAATTGTCATGAATTGTCTAATATAAACCTCATAAGATGCCTACAAACTATTACACCCACTTTACAGGTGAGGCAATCCAGGCACAAGTTTAAATAAATTTTGCCTCAAGTTCATTGGTGTGTGGGAGAGCTAGAGACCACTGGCCTCTACCACACTTACTCCCTTCATGCTTTTAGTAACTAAAAAAACATTATGCAAATAAGAGCTATTATTTTTCCAGTGTCGTGCAGCTCTATCCCTCTAATTTAGATAATCTACAACTTTGCTTTTAATAGGTTATCAATAAGCATATTTAGAGCTGTTCCTTGCAATTATTTGTGGTATATGAATTCAAAATAATGTCAGAATGACAAAGAGGTTTTATTTTACAAAGGGCTTGCAAATTGAGTTTCCTTCATCTGCAAAACCTCTCTACATAAAATTAGCCATCCTATTTCATATTTTATTTTTAGGCCACTCTATGGTTTCTTACCATCCGGTAAGAATGTGAATATCAAAGAATCACAAACATCCTGTCTCTGTGTGAGGACTTTCCTCACATCTCAAAAGCCCCTGTTCAAAAATTAATTCATAGACAAATCTAATATTAGAAATTGGTGTTTTAAAATAACACACACCCTGCTCAGGTTTGAAATAATTTTTACGAATAAGGAGCAATCAGCTCTCGTGTGCCATGCTGAATTCAACAGTGACTATATCTCAACATTCTCCTACCACTTGCTTTATTCTTTGATGAAGCATCAAACTAAAATAATAAGCGAGACTCACATAAGAGTAAAATGAAGAGATTTCCACTGTGACTGACAAGTTACATATTTATATGAAGACGGAGCATTTAATATTACCATTACTTTCCTTGTTAAATTATTAATCATTTCACATGACATGTGTAGTACAAATAACAATTGTAAAACTGGAAAAGAAATTATGTAAGTACTTTCTTCTAAAAGATATGCTACTTGAAAGTGAGCTTCAGAAATGACAAGTTTTAACTTGATCATTTAATTCCAGCAAAACTCCAATTGGGTGGCTCAAAGAAAGCTGCTACTATACACTGGGCTTTCCAAGCCTCATTATTGTTCTCAGCTCTTGGGAAGCCAGCATGACACTAGTTGTATTGTCTGAGGGCACATGTTGTCAGTTGAATTAAATCATCAATCTCCTTACTGCACACAGTAGGACCTAATAAAAGAGTACAAACTCAACTTTCACTGCATTAAAGCTGTCATATATATTCAGTTCAACACTGGGGATTTCATAGCCCAATACATTTCTATGGTTGAATCTCACAACCACAGGTTATGAAGCTTCGAGTTTATATATCTTAATATGTAGCAACACATCTGAAAGAGTAAGCATGGGGGTCATTTTCATGGATTGATTTTCTATTGCTACTGTAACAAATGAATACAAATAAGCTACTCACAACGGCACAGATATATCATCACCAATTCTAGAGGCCAGAACACAGCATTCTAGTGTCTTTTCCTTTGAGACTGAAGTAAGGGGGAGTTTCCTTGTCTCTTCCAGTTTATAGAGACCATGCCCAATTCCATGGCTCCTGGCCTCTCCTCTGCCTTCCAAGCCAGCACAGGCTAGTAGGGACCTTCCACCCTGATTCTCTATCACTTTTTAAGATTTTGTAATTGTGCTGGAGTCATCTAGTGGTATGAAATTTTCTCCCCCTTTGAATATCAACTGATTGGCAGTTTGATTTTCTTCTTCTATGTGTGCTTGTGTATGTGTGCGTTTGTGTGTGTGTGTGTATCCTCCATCTCCCTGCTCTTATAATCTTTCCACTAATCACTTTTCTTAAAGATTTAATTGTGTACAACATGTATACATCTTTGTTGTTGTTGTGTTGCATTGTTTTTATCTTGTTATATTTTATAGTGTCCTGTTTTGTTGTTATTTCTTAGAAGCCTGTTCTCTTTCAATGAGAGACACAAAGGGAGTGGATCTGTATAGAAAAGGAGGTGAGGAGGGCCTGAAAGGAACAGCGAGATGGGAAACTGTATGCAGATTATATTGTATGGGAAAAGAATCTATCTTTATAAGAGGGGTTAAAGTGGCTTCTGGTATCAAATTAGGTTGTTATGCTTTTAGGCTCATGGCTCCCACCACATACAGACATGATTATGGGACATGAAAGTAGAAGGGGGTTTTGTGAAGAAGAAAGTGTCCAAAGAAAGAATAAGTAAGAGTAATAAATATCCTATTTTCTTCTCTTTGCAGAATCTAGAAATTTATATATTTCATCTCATATATATTACATGTGGCATAAAAGCATAAAGGGACTATTTTGATGAAGAAAGGAAATTAGTATGCTATTTAGTGAAGGAAGGGAAGAAGAAATAAGGAAAGTGGGTTAAGGGTCTCGAACATGAGCAATGTACCATGACATTTGTAGAAAATTGTCATCATGAAGCTTACCATTTTGTTTGACTAAAAACAATTTAAAAAGATATCATATTCTGTATGATTCTATAAAATTGTGTATAAAACGTGCAGATTATAAAATATAAAATATCAGCATATATTCTTAAGGAAGATCTAAATGTAATCATGGACCAAATTATGATGTTTTAGTTAGCAACAGACCGTATAAGCCATAATTGTACTACAAGCACAGCTACAACGACCTCAGATATTGTTCCTTACTTCTCCACCTTATAAGGAACAGAGTCTTATTGGCGTGGACTCAGCAGACTGGCTGGTCTGTGAGCTTCTGGGGATTCGGTGTCTTTGTCTTCCATCTCCCTGAAGGAACCCTGGGACTGTGAATTCACTCTTCCATGTCTGGCTTTAACGGGTTTAATGGTTTAATCCCAGCTCAACACCTCATGCCTCATGCCATGCATTCTACAACTAGCCATCTCTCTAAACCTTTACCATGTAGTTTAGCATAGATGCTGGCTCAGGAGCATGCTTAGGACCCATTCTTCTGCCTGCCATATCTTTTAAATAACTAAGGGAAACCTTGTAAACCTATTGGGTGGGTCACAGGAGATGCTCCTCCAGGCCTCAGAACAGGGAGTTGGCAGCCATGACATTTTCCAGAGGTGACAATAGCTCTGGCAAACTACATTCCTCCTCCAGACATTTCTACAATCAAAATCATCTTCAACTCCAGGGGTGTCTTTCTTTCCAATACCAATTAATAAGGAACAGAGAGGAAAAGTTGCAGTTTGTATATCAAAGTCCATCAGTTGCCAGGATCAGTATTGTGCAATTCCTCATTTTTCATGATGCCTCATGCCTATTGTTCTTAATTCCATTCAGGAGATAATTCCCTCTAATCAGCCAAATACCTGGTGTAGTGCTAAGATATAAGACACATATATTGAGGAAAAAATTTAAGCCCCACCTCTCTCTCCTCTCTCTCTCTCTCTCTCTCTCTCTCTCTCTCTCTCTCTCTCTCTCTCTCTCTCTCTCTCTGTGTGTGTGTGTGTGTGTGTGTGTGTGTGTGTGTGTGTGTGTGTGTGTGTTTGCATGCTGATGTGAATGTGTGTCCATATTTTGAGAAAAAAGCAGCAGGGGAGATCAGTAGAAACATCACTTTCAGTAGAACATCAGCTCATAAGCTATGATTCTTCTCCATCTCTGTTTCACTCTCTGGGTCCTGGTTCCGGCTGTGGCCAAACCTTACTTCAGCAGTTCTTGTAACTGGGTCCCATTCCCTCAATCTTCCACGTCCAAATGTTCTTCTCTCAAATGTAAACAGAATTGTAGTTGTAAACCTCAGGCAGCTCAAAAGCAACACAATCATGAGAATAACAGGTACTCCACTTTGTCCCCTGACTGAAACTCTCTGGTTTCCATTTTACCATCAGCCTTACTTCCTCACAAAGTCATTTTAATCCATGTGACGAAATGTATCACAGGGGACCTCAGGTCCCGCTAAGGCTTTCCCTGCTGAACCTGTATTCCGAGAATCACCTTGGTGTTTTCCCATGTTCAAATGGTGTCCTTTCTTCAGAAACAAGACCAGTAATCATTCTGTGGAACAGTCTACTACCCATCCACCCTGAAAAGAATTGTTCTTTGCCGATTCTTTCTGAGGGGTCCACACATTTTTTAAATATAAAGTATCTGCTTAGCCCTTAGATCTTTTACTTTGCTAAGTATCAAGGCTGCTATCTCAGATTATAAACGTCTTGAGAGCAGTCACTGCCTTTATTTCTCTTTGAAACATCTACTGTAACTAGCACAGCACCTTGCCCACAGCAAGGATACTGTGCTCAAGTCTGTCAGACGGAATTCAGTGGATCTGTAGTGGCAACTTCGAGAGCACTGTCACAGTGCTGTGTTTCTATGCTGCACTCTCCTTGGAGGAGGGAGGTGGATCTTTCCTCTGTTTTATTCACAAACACAGGAGACCCACAAAGGAATTGACAGGCATCAACAGAGAGGAACACATTGTGTTTTTCCTAAAGACAACTGAGTCACTTGTTAACTGGCCACCTCAAAGGACAGAATGGACATGTTACAGAAAGACACAGGCCAGAGCCACAAACTTACAGATGGCTTCAGCAAGATTAGACCAGAAATATTAAATTACACATTGCTGCTCCAGAAAACAAAGGCCTAACGATTAATAGGAATTCCTACTATTGTGAGGAATATGTGTGTACTTGCTACCAAAAACAACTGTCCAATAATGAATATTTATGGAAAAGTGGAGCTCCAAAACCACACAAGTGAATTTAGCGTGCTATCGTCATCAGTCCTACTAAATTACTTTCATTGTCAAACCAAAAATACCTTGAGTGGACAATACAGAAATAATCTAGAGCACCAAATTGCATTAGGAGGGTATTAGCTAACTCAGGAGACTAATTATAATGAGGTATTGAGCTGATTATTTCTCATCTCATTCTTAAAACCATAAACCACACCATGCAGGTGGTGGCTGCCAATCAGGGTCCATGTGGGAAGGCGAAAATATCCTTGAACAAGGGTCAGGAGCTGTGGCTGTCATTAACTTGCTAACCTTGGAACTCTTAATAAAGACCATTCCCCACATGAGAAACAGATGCCTTCCTCGGGGAAAATGGCAGTGGTGGTGGCTGAAGCTCTTCAGATGCAGAAAACCACAGAAAGACTGCATGTGCACAGTCACCCGTGTGTGACTCCGTGTGTGTGTGTGTGTGTGTGTGTGTGTGTGTGTGTGTGTCTGTATATATGTGTGTGTGACCGAGTATATGTGTGTGTGTGTCTGTGTATATGTGTGTGTGTGACAGAGTGTGTGTGTGTGTGTGTGTGTGCTCGCGAGTGTGTGTATGACAGAGAGTGTGTGTATGTGTGTGTGTGGGGGGCTCACCAAGAAGATGGGCAACTTACAATTACCAGAGAACTTAATAAATGAGATATTATGCCTTCAGTTTACCGCAGCAGTGATTGGTTTATTCCAAAGGTGAGGGGCCTCACTCATCCTCCTCAGACTGATAAATCTTGGTTCAAGAGCCGGTTTGGTGTTACTATTAACCAGATCATTATAATTTGAGCCAGTGTTATCCATCTGTGTCCTAAATAACAGTAGGTAACATGAATACTACCAAATCATTTTGCTCACTCCTAAAATGTGTCAGCCAGAAGTCAAGGCCATACAGTCATTATTTCTATTTCTGAATCTATTCATTGAAAACAATAAGAATATCATCATATGGTAGTTTTTGAATCAAGCTTTAAAATAAAGCTATTCTAGTTTATTAACACCCCAATATAGCCGGTGAGACACACTTTAAAGATTACCTAGGATTCTCTTGGTGGGATTTCTTAGTGCTTCTGACTGCTAAGTGCAAAGCATGGAGAAATGATTAAGACTCGGTCCTGAATCCAAGCAGCTTTTGATTACTGACAGAGATAACACATTGTGTTCTAATTATTTCTTTACACATCTCAATGATCCTAGAGAGAACAAAGGAGTGTGCTATATTTCTTCAGCAAAAACCACCACACATGTTTGATGGGGGCCAGGAGAGGCATCGAAGATGATGTCACTGGGAAGGTGGCCTTGTCCTTGGAGGATACACTCTGCTTAGTCTCCCACCTGAAGGATCTCTGAGAGTAACTCTTCCCTGTGTGTTTTACACTCCTCTTCAATTAAATGTGATCAACATAGCTGGACTCACTGGGTAGTCAAGAAGATGGGCAATTTACAATTAATAGAGAACTTAATAAATGGCATATTATGATTTCACTTCACTGCAGCACTAATTGGTTTATTCTAAAGCTGAGGGACCTCAGTCCTTCCCACACAATGGTAGTGTCCTACCCTGACACTGGCTGTCATTCCCCACACTGGCTGCAGAGACTCCTGAGGAAAAATGGAAAGCACCCAGCCTGATAGTAATCTATGGAATATCAAATTGTTTTATTGTTTTATATATATATATCCACATCTGAAGACTTGTCTGTTGAACGTTGCATTCAACTCCTGAGGACTCTCCTGGTCAAAGAATGAGCCAACAGAGCTTTACAAGGGAGACATCTTGAACAGTAAAATCCTAAGTCTATATTATAGAGGTGAAATAGTCCTGTACTTTTTGAAATAAGGGTTTTATACCACATAACATTTCATGGTATAAAACACAGCAGGTTCCAATTGTTTAGACTGATTTAGCTATGAATTTTTACAGAAAAGATCAGAATTAATGCCTTACATTTGGTGAATATTCAGTAACTGTTGGGTTTGGAGATCTAATTTAACTTAACCATTTTTACCCCTAAGCTGAAATTATAAAATCCCTCCCTTTATGCAGCATCTATGCATTTTGCCTAAAAACTATAGACCATCTTTTAATTCATTAAAAATAAGACTTTATTTAGCTCTAATAACTCACAGTAAAATTGAAAATCATGCTTATTCTTAACAGAATGAGTCTTAAAAATCTTTGAAGGATTAAATTTTATTCTGTAGTATTTTGTCAGACAATGTGTTAAAGACACAGATAGTTTGATGTTGAAAGTAAGTTTACAAGCAGTAGTATTTATGTATTTCCATGTATATTGACAAGGTTGTCTAAAGACAAATTGTATATCTTACATAGATAAATAGATTATAGATAGATAGATAGATAGATAGATAGATAGATAGATAGACAGACAGCCACATAGATAGAAGAACTGGCAAGCCTAAAAATCTGCAAAGTTGATGTCACAATTTGAAAGCCACAATGTGAGAGAATTTCTATTATTTGAAGTAAAAACAGACCTTGTTCTGATGTCACCATCAGCTGATTGAACAAGGCCCAGTCATATGGGGAAAGGCAGTCATTTTCACTCAGTATTCAAATGTAAATGTTGATCTCATCCCCCAAACCAACCTTAAAGAGACCCCCCAGTCAAGTTAGTCAAGATAGTAAGTAGTAGCCATCATATTTTGTCCTCCAGCTTAAAACTTCTTATGTTAGAAACTGACTATCCAAATTGATTGTTTGGTGATAGTTAGAGATGGAGTTTATTGTAACTAGGATTGGGTAAAGTCATTAGGATGAGAACATTATAAGAAGACGGAGAGAGACAAGCATACTTGCTCATCTCTCCTGTGTTGTGATGTCCATACTCTTTAAATATAGCAAGAAAATCCTCATAGACTTTGGCACCATGTTCTTACACTACCCAAGGCCCAGAAGCATAAGGCAAATTAACTTCTTGCTATAGCTTGGCCAAGAAATGTCCCCCACAGGCTGTGTTGTCTGCTTGACCCTCAGTTTCTGATGCTATTTTGAGAGGATCTGACTCCCAGCTGGAAGAAGGAGGTCACCAGGGACATGCTTCAAAGCTGATTCCTAGATCCAGAAACTTCCTCACTCTTTGCTTCTTGGCCTTCGTGAAACAAATATTTTCCCATTGCATGACACTACTACCATCGTGTTCTGTCTCATCACAGACCCGGAATCCACGGAGTCGTCAAGGACTGTGGACCGAAAGGCTTGAAACTTTGACCCAAAATTCAATTCTCCTTCCTTCAAGTTGATCTCTCAGACATTTTTTTTTTCTTTTTTTTTTTCTTTTTTTTGGTCTCAGCTATACAAAAGCAACATGACTACTATTCTTTATGCACTGCTCGGTGTGTGTTTTTTTTTTTTTTTATAGTGTTTTGGTAAAGAATAAAAACAACTTTGGTGATGAATTTTCACCAAGTTTTGGAACAAAATTATCACCAAAGATGGGTCCCTTCATAAAATTGGAAGGATTTTTTTCTCTTTAGATTTGGAGGTATAATAAGCTACTGGTGGCATAATGTCAAGGAACTGCCCAGGGGCTGTATTGAATCACCGTTCCTAGCACCTGTAAGTTGTGTCGCTTACACATTCTTTTTAGGCTTCATCTGCTCTATCCACTAAACCGTACAACACTATAACAGAATCTGACTATAATATTTGGAAGGATTGAAGATGACTTAAGTTGAGCAAGTCTGTCACACCACTTCTCAATAAGCATTAGCTGCTCAGTATTGATAATTATGTTGTTACAACCCTGAGTCCTACTTCTAGGCCTCCTGAAATCTCAGAAATGGCCCAGTTGCCTTAACTAGAACATTTAGTATCGTCTTCCCCTTGGGAATTGCAGTGGTTACTTAAGTACACAGTTTTATTGGTTGTTTATGGAGATCATTCGGCCACAAAGCATTTGCAAGATTAATCTTTTAATAACATCCTAATTCAACCAGACTAGTTTCTGTACTCAGGGGCTCAATGATGGGAGGAAACCGGCAAAGCTCTCACCAGGGTACTATAGAAAGGTGGACAGGCAGAATTGGGTAAAATCTTAGCTGCTCACTGGCTGTACCAAAGCTGCAATTAGTAACCCCTCCCTACTCAGTAACCTCCCATTCAGGGTGGGAATGGGAACAAGACAGGTCCCTTTTTGAAGTGCTGCTTACTTCACGCCAAGAGAAAAGGTTAGAACTGTGAAACAGGAGGTGCCTTCTAGATTGGTCATGTGCAGACTAAAGGTTTAGTCTTAGTACTACAGGTACTACAGGTACTACAGGTACTATAGGTAGTATAGGTAGTATAGGTACTATAGGTAGTATGCACTGTTTGGTTGGTCGATTGGCTTAAAGCAGGATTTCCCCTTGGCTTGGCTGGCTGATTAGTGAGCCCCAGGGCTCACCCCTGCGAGACAGGTCTCTAACTGGTGCTTTTGTTTTGGTTTTTTGTTTGTTGGTTGGTTGGTTTTTGTTTTAGTTTTTTTGTTTTGCTTTGGCTTGGTTTACTTTGGTTGGTTGGCTGGTTGGCTGGTTGGTTCCTGTGGGCTGTGGGAATCAATCTGAACACCTTGTTGGGGCCACAAGCTACACACTGAGCTACAATTCCCTAATCCTACTGAACAGTTGGCAGAAGGCGGCTTCACATCATCACCCCTTCTTAACCCATACACTGAAAACTGTAATCGCGCTATGAGGACAGAGAAACCATAACATTTTCTGAACAGTTCACGAATCAAGCTTCCTCTGCTCTCTCCCACAACCCCTTCTCTGAAAACTGTCAACAGAGTAGTCTGAATCCTCAAGGTCAAAGTGAATTAATACCCACCTCCTCTCCGAGATCCCATTTTCCTCTCTTTTTCTGTTCCCATCATGGACTTCTTCCAGAACCCAGAGTCTTCTCAAAATAAATCTCCTCACCTACCTGGCAAAGTTTAGCTGCGCCTCCACCTCCAACACTCACACACCAACACCAGTGCCCCACCCCCGCATCCCCGTTCTCTTTCATCCCTCTCTGGGTTAGCACTTTCTAACTCCCCCAGCCAATAAAGGAGTTTAAACATTTAAATGCGGGTTTTAAACTGCATTTAAAGAATTAACCCATTTTGCCCCTCGCTGGTCTAAACCACGGGGTGCCAACCGGACTTTAATTGCTTTCTTCTGGTGGGGTGCCAAACAGCTCCTCAGAAAGAAGGAGCGCACATTCCTGGCACCAATTGGCTAATTCAATTTACTTCAACGGCATTAGCCTCTGTCAGAATATTCATGAGCAGGAGAAGCAGGACCCGCACAAGCAGGAGGCAGCCACTCGGGCTAGGAAAGGCGCGAGGGAGGGGAAGAAGCGGACCGCGCGCCGGTCTTGGAGGACGGTGACCAAGAAGACCAGGCGGCTCTTTTCACCCTCCTGGCAGAGAGCTGGGGGCCGCGGACATCAGCGCATTTGCTGCTCTTGTCGTCAGCTCTCAACTCGCAGCGATCGCGCGGAGACTTTGGAAACATCCGAAGGCTGTAGAGCTGTCACACTTTTGACTTGGGGGGAAGGGGGTGGGGCGGGGGCAGAGAGGCTTGCTGAGGCGAAGGGACTCGGCGGGACACCCGTTCGCCCAATGAGGAAGGCAGAGATGTGAGCTGGACACCCGCCACGGTGGAGTCTCAACGTCTCCGGAGAGTCGCCGGCTGTATCAGGTAAAGCTGAGGGCTCCTTTCCGTCCCCATGCATCTGTACGCAGGCACCAGAGGTCACTCTGGGAAAGCCAGATGTTCTATGCGCGGTCCAGATCTGCGTAGCGCCTTCCCCTCAACTCTCCGCCGCCTAGGGGACCTCCCTGGCGACCTGGGTTTCACTTCCTGGGACTTTTCGGGGAGGGGATGCAGGAAGGAATATACTCAGCTGATGGAATGTTCTGGGTGTAGGAAAGCTACTGCGCAGCGGGATAGCCAGAAAGGTGGAGGGTGCTGCGCACTGTGATGTGCTCTCCGGGTGATGGTGACATGGGGAGCACGGGGTGCCAAGGCGCTTGACCTGAGCCCTTCGCTTCCCTTGCGGTCAACAGCATCTCCTTCATACTGCCAAAGGAGAGGGTACCCCAGTCCCCAACAAGGTAGTTGTGCTCAGAGCAGAGGATCCGTGGCACCCACCGACAGATCCTGGCTCTGGGATGCGAGGCGCCCCCGCAACAAAGCTCAGCGGTGGGAGGAGAATGTGGTGTGGTGGTGACTCTTGTCCATGCCACCTGCCGGACATCACCAACTCCCCGGATTTCCTGTCTCCCAGTCCTGGCAATCCCTGGCAAAGCTCCGAAATGCGCGCGAGTGGTTTGAGCTCTGCTTGTTTTAGTGGTGGTGTTTGGACAGAGCCCGGAGGTGACTGGGCGAGTAAAATGAGTCCAATAAGGTGAAACGTTCAGATCTACAAAGAAACCGCCTCCGAGATGTCTCAACCTGTCCTTAACACTAACACAGTGTAAGCTGGCCTCCAAGCTGTGGCAGCTGAATATGGGGAGTGGGGGCAGCTTCAAGGCAACGCCAGAGTCCTTTAGGTATTTCCCAGCTGAGCCTACCTATGTATGGAGCAGGAAGAGGGGCTGGAACCTGGCACTAGATAACAGCGGAGTTAAGCGCTAGGTAGATTCGGAGTTTACTGTAAAATCAAAACGATTGTTATAATTAATGTTGTTTTTACATGCTTGAACATCAGGAATGATTGGGGTTTGGGGTGTTGATAATAGCACGGAAATAGAGTCTGTATCTGCTGTCCCTCATATAATGTAACCAGACATCCTCTAGTCTCTGATTTGTCTCCATCAAAGAAAACAAATGCCCCAGAATTGTCCTGTCAGGGACTTGGCCTAGGACTGTAGCCAGCTGAGAACAGAAAAACAACAGAAAGTCTTAACAGTGATGCAAGGCACTGATTCCCTATCCACTCTCCTTCCTGTCTCTTCTCAAGGTGGAGGCAGAGCCACCTTGGACTCCACACTTGACTCAGCTTTCCCTTCTGCTGCTTGGGCTAGTCGCTTGCTTGCAGTTGCAGAAACCCTACAGCCTTTTGAATGTGCTCCCTAGTGTGGCCAACCTTCCCTTTAGACTTAGGAGGAAGCCTCAAGGACACCTGAGGTTGGTTGCTACCCTCTTGGCTTAGCCCGTGATCAGATCTTTTCCAGGGCAGAGGCTTGGCGGTGCTGATGAAGCAGAAAACACGGCAGGAGTATGGAAGTCCTGGCAGTTACTGCGTGCAGGAGATGAGGTCAAGCCTCTGTGCTGCCCACATCCTTTCCTGCCAGGGAAGAAAGAAAGAAAAATGACGTGCAAGCAAGACATAGATAACCTGGAATCAAGCTCCTAGAGTCAGCGGGGCTGTGGCGGCTAACTTTGTGGTGACCTTTTCTGTGCTTCTGATTTCCCCTTTGCCAATGTGCTGAGCAGCCTTTCTGATGGGACTCTAGGAGATGGTCTAATTTTGTGTTTAAAAAAGTGCTTTGAGAACACTGAGAAAGGGCAGTCTATAAAACACGCAATGTTAATGTTCTGTGAAAAGTTTGTTCCCTCGCAGGTTAAGAAGGTACATTTTTTTTGTTTTGTTTTGTTTTTTGTTTTTGTTTTTGTTTTTAGCATGTGTGCCATGTGGCAGTGTGACATTAAAATGGAAAAGCCAAGTACAATCATAAAAATGACTTAGCATTCTTGACATCCTTGTGCATACTTGTAGGAAAATTATCTTTAATTTGGGGAGAGTTGCTCAGGAATTTAATCAATATTTATACCACTGAACCATTCCCCTTCTACTGCTCTCCTCAGTAAAATGTTATGACCCAGTTCTCACCAGAGAGATTCTGTGGCTGTTGTGAGTGCTGGGGGTTAGAGAGGAGAGACTGAGGATTGTTAGGAGAATGTGAGTTTGGGTTTCAGGACTGGGATGGGAGATGAGTTGCAAAGCACCTAAGCATTCTAGAATGATGAGTGGAACCAGCACTGGTTTTCCTGTGTTCTCTGAATCATTCCATCAGATTGTGTAAGGTGTCTTTCTGCTACCTCTGTTAGGAAACTTTAAATCAGTGGTTCTCAACCTGTGGTTTGCGACCCTTTGGTGGTCAAGTGATCCTCTCACAGGGGTCGCCTAAGACCACAGGAAAATACAGAGGTTTATGATTATACTTACGAAGTAACGACAAAAATAATTTTTGTGGTCACCACAATATAAGCAGTTGTGTTAAAGGGTTGTAGCATTAGGAAAGTTGAGAACCATCACTTTAAATGACGGGAGTGACTTTTGCCCTGGAAGGACTTCATTTTTTTTTTCCTTCCAGACTGGAACAGGGAAGCATTTTCCATCCAGAGGACTCAGAAGTCTGCTTTCAGACCCTGATGTGATTCTCAGTTTTTCCTTTCGTTTTGGAGCTCTTCAGGCCTACAGCTGTTGATGCATTTAAATAAATAGCTGGACCTCGTCAAGAGAGCCACTGAGAAACACTGATGGTTTCTGATGGCAAAGCTATAGAAAGGCCTTTGAGCTAGAAAACTGGGAGTTTAGAAATGAAAAAAAGAAAATCTGATTTCTCTCTACTCATGTACCAATTCTTACATTTTTCCCCCTCACAGCAGTGAGGACTGTTTACTTAAGCGTTTTATTTACTTATTTGTACAATCCTGAACTTTCAGTGTGGCTTGTCTAGTAGCAGGCTAGGGAGGGAGGGAAAACGTACAGAGACACGGAAGGAAGAACTGCAGTGGCCAGGACATAAATCAACCAGGATATATGGGGCGATGAGAATAGATCTTTTCACCCTTAAAAAAAGAAGAAGAAGAAGTCCACTTTGGAAGAAAAAGAAGTCTGATTCTTGGGATCCCAGCCTGAAACTCAGGCAGCTGATGCTGAGAGGAGCCAAAGGGTGGTTCTTCTTAGTTTAGAGACAGCAAGACAGCCTCTGCCAAAGGCGGCTGTAAACACGGGATAAAGATTTCATTGTGAGGTGGTGTGACTGGAATAATTACAGCTAACTGTCCATTCTAACCTGCGGTGCTGCAATCAGGGCTGCAGAGCCACAAAAATAAGAGCAACTGGGGACAGAAGAAAGTGGCATTTTCTACTTTCATTTGACCTTCTTTTACTTCATGGTGACACTTGGTGGTGGTTGGGGTGGGGAGAGTGAAGAGCTGAGACATCACTCTATCCCCCACTTCTATTCTGTTTTGACTGGGGACAAGATTTTTCATGTCCCAAAGCCAGCATATGAGGCTATATTAAGAATGATTGTGTTCAATACCTCTAATATTAATTAGTAAAATATTAGGCTTTACTTTCATTGTCAATGTAATCAAAATATATAAAAATGTTGCCACAGTCTTGTTCTTCTTCAACATTTTTCATGGGCATTTAAAGTTAAAGGAGGAAATTTTCCATTTTTGATACTTACTAATTTTTTTCCTTTGAAGTAAATTGCATACAATGGCTAATGCCACCCATTGCATCACCTATATACCCTTCTCTCTATTTGCATCTGCAATTTAAAGACAAAAGAAAATGAATTTTGAGTGACTAAGGCAACTGAGCACTTGTAGTTATTGGATGCAGAACAGACAGAAGTTGGGACCACAGATGGCAGGGGACCCTTAGTGTTTAAAACAGGCATCAGAGAGCAAACTGCCACAATCCTAATATTGACATAGAATATGGATCGAAGGTGTTTCTGTTTGAATTGAAAAAGAACTATCTTTAAGTGTCAGTGTTAAGTATAATTGGTCTGGGAATAAAAAACACTGTTACAGAGAAAGCATAATGAAGTAAGATAAGGTCATGCAGTCTTGTGGAGAGAAATACTCAATTTCTCTTAGATATTCATCTTGTCTCTTTGTTTAAGAAGGATGACAGTATCTTTACTAACCTTTAGAGTTTTAGTCCACCATGAATCAAAAGGTGCCACAAAGCAGAGCACTTGCTAGATGTTACAAAATGTAAATGGTTCAAAATATAGAACTATCTAGCTCTCCGCAGAAAAAAAAATCTATTTCACGAAATGCACTTTCTATAGCAATTAAAAATAGAAAGTCACATTGCCACATTAAGTTATGGCAACAACCCATTTTAAAGAGAAATTTAGTCTTTTCACATTTAATTGCTATTCATGGCTTGCTGAGTAGTTTTCCAGAATAATCCACCATCTCTTGCTAACAGAGATGGTCTAGTTGAGAACATTCCTAATTACACATGGACTGACAATTTTAGAACCCTGGGAACACTCTACTTAAAGCATTACTCAAGTACAACACAAAATAAAATGGCCCAACTCACTTCTAAGGATGTCTTAATGTTTAAGAGGTCATAAATCAGAGAGCATTTGGTTTGGAGGTGTATCAATGCTCAGTAAAAGATTAAAGAAGCCACAAATCTTGACTGCTTTTTAAAACAAATAAAGCTTCAATAATACCATTCACTTCTTCTAGAGACATAAGCATCGATCAAGTAAAGCACCCTGCAACTGTACTGATGCCAAAAATATCCACATGGGGGTGGCAAGAAGGCTCAGTGGGTAAAGGTGCTTGCTGCCAAGCCTGGTGCTCTAAATTTGATCCCGGGTTTCACAGGGTTGAAAGTGAGAGCAGACTTCAGAAACTTAACTGATCTTCATGTGTCTCTGTCATGTAATAAAACATACTTGGAATTCCTGAAATGATGTTTTGGGGGCTTTTTGGTTTGGTTTAGTTTGGTTTGCAAGTTTTAGGACTGTTTGGCAGTCTGAGTTTAGAGCATATTCTGGTGAATGTAGTTGTCTCTTAAGGAAAAAGAGACATTGCTTATAAAAAAAAAGATTATAGTTTTAGTTCCTAGCTTCCTTTATAGCTTTTCACCAGAATTTTACTTGTGCTATATTTTTAATAAATATATGATTATTTTTAAATTTTAACAAAGTTTTTTATCTTTTGTATAGTGTCAGAATAATATTCAAGTACTGTACTGCTGAAATATATCCCTAGCCCCATTTTAAAAAAAAACCAAAATCTAAATTATATTTAAGGAATACAGCAGGACATTATAACACACATAAAGGAGTAACATCCTTAGTCTAGAGAAACGGAATGAGCATCCCCATCATCTCACACAGTTGCCCATCTTCCTATGAACGAGCAGCCACCATCCACTCATTGGGCAAAGATGTGCTACACTGTGACGCTCTAAACTACTCTCCCAAACTTCCACATTTCTATCCTTCATTCTATACATCTCTAAACACAAGCCCTAGCCTTTACCCTAGTGAATTATGATTTTCTTTTTCTTTCCACATCTTTCTCCTCCCCCATTTTAACAATTATATAAGTGAGGTCCACAGTATTATTCTTTCTCTGCATCATGTATTTCACTCTGCTGAATGTTCTTCAGGTCTATGCATATATAGTTGAGTAATACTGTGTGTGTGTGTGTGTGTGTGTGTGTGTGTGTGTGTGTGTGTGTGTGCCAGCTGACCCACTCACCTATACCTGGGCTGCTTTTGTACATTGTCTGCTGCGATGGTGCTTCAGTGTTAAACATGAATGTGGAAGTGCCTTTGCAAAGTAGGACCTCGTTTCTCTTGGTATTCTCTCAGAAGAAAGAGTCAGGGACATATGGTAGCCCCATTTGGCTTCCTTAGTAAGTTCCATGTTGCTTTGCATGATGGCTATTCACTCTAATTTGTGCCAATAATATACAAGGATTCCCTCTCATCTACACTCTCATGAACATTTATTACCTCTTGTAATTTTTAGAAGTCTATGGTAGCAGATCTAAAGTGATGTAATGATTTTGATAATCATTTCTCTGGTGATTAGAGATATTGAACACCCTTTCACCCTTTGATGTACTTGTTGGCTATTTTTATTTCTTTACAAAGAGGTCTATTCAAATCCTCTGCTTGTTTGTTTAAATTTAGTTCTATGTTTTCATGTTAGGTGGCTTGAGTTCTTCAGAATTTTTGGACATTAACCCTTGGTCTGACATGTGGTTTTCAAATCTATTTTTCCATCCTTCCTTTTCATTCCAGTGATGGTTTCTTTTATGTGCAGATTTTTAGTTTTGATGATTTTCTATAATGTAAGTAAAATAAAATTAATGGCATGTTCAAGTTGGATGTATTCACTCTGCTTAAACCTAAATTCCCTAATGGTCTTACTTATTTTTTAAACAAGCAAGATGTTCCAAATTGTAATAATTATTGCTAATATTATATAGTGAACATGGAATAGATAAGAGAATAGAAAATCTTCAAGTTCAATATTTTTATATATATTTTTAAATTTTAGCTCAGATACTGAATGTGCTTATATTCACATAAGCTACCTAAAATGTTCAGTTTCTCAAGTACTAATAAGACCAATTATTACTAAATTTTTGCATGATCTTCTTGTATCTCCTAATTATGGGTTAATTGATAAAGGGAGTACCTTTTTTCTATGACAAGGGCTACATCCAATGGTCACACAAGTTTTTGTGACACGTGACCAAATGTCAGGCTCAACTATAAAACTGCAGCCCTGCTTACATGTGGAGGCACCATAGAAACTCAAGGCTTCCAACTCACATGATAAACCTGTGATGGATACCCTTCTATACACCTGCTCAGGACTGCCTTATGCTAAGATAAGCTATCTTTCCTCCCACCTAAAGGTTGAAAATCAGATGCTTCTGAGGAACTAAAATGTTTATAAGTAAATTGTATCCTGTGTATTAAAGGTCTGCCCTCATTTAAATGTTGGATGAACATGGTGGTCTTTGTATTTTCCAGAGAAAACATAGTGTATTATGTTGGCATAATTGGGATCCAGAAGTCATGAGAAAGGTTGGTGGAATTAGCATGAAGTTTCAATTACCTCTCATTTCCTGAGAAGGTTATTTACTAGGTTGTAGTCAAAGTTGCACAGAAAAAGGTGAAGTGCAGCTTCTTTACTCTCTGCTTGTCACCCTACCATACTTGTGCCACTATGACACCAGTGTATCTCACAGGAAGGTCCCTGTTGTACGTCACAGAGTTTCTAGCTAGGAGACAGTGATATTGTAAAGTAACTTCCAGTACCATGCATCCTGGCTAGGAAGGCTGAAGGTTTAAGTTACACACAGCTCAACTTCTGTATAGTCTGTTAAGATTGGTAAAGATGCATTGTTATTTAAAACTGGAAGGTTATTATCAGCCTGTTATGGTTATCAAAAGAACGATGGATACCAGTCCTTGTATGTAAGGAAACCTTTGCCCAGGAAGCCTTCACTTGCCCATTTCTGTTTAAGACCTATGGAAAGACCAAGTAAACCTGATGGATATTACAAAAATTTCTGTGGTCATTCCATGCACAAACTTCTATATTCTCTTATACTTTTGCCTTTTTAGATATTAGATCAGATCATTGCAGGTTGGGTGACCAATAGACAACAGGAATTTAGTTTTCACAGACTTAAAAACTGAAAGTCTGACATCAGGATGCTGGCATGTCAGAGTCTGCAGAGGATTCTTCTTGTATTCCTCCATTACTGAAAGAAGCGCTTTCCAGAGATTCTTATATAAAAGAACTAACCCCATCCAGACAAGTCCTTCCTTTGTGATGTACTTACTACCCAACACCTTTACTTTGAATACCATCACACAGAGGAAGATGACATTTCAGCTTGGGGATTCTAAGTTTCTTAAACACTCGGCCCATTGCCTTAACCCAGCAGATTCTAATGAAATATACAACATCATTTCTGAGCTTTCTCCTTTGCAAACTCCTCGAGTTGAAACAGTAGAGGCTTTACTTGGTGTACGAATTTGCAAAATCATCATCATTGCATCACTGAAAGCACGCACTACTGTTAACAGTCTGAGTCATGTAGACTTTGGGGATAACTAAACGAGAATGAACATCTTTGCATATAATTCTAAAAATTAGCAAGGTTTCTCAAGAATATTCATAACTAAAGATTAAATGACATTATTGTGTTGACATGTTTATCAAATTCTATGGGAAACAATTTATATCTGGTGGCAAAGCACATCTCTGTTGACATTTCAGTTTTGAAGTGTTTCAGTTGCATTACCTATACTTTAGCCTACACTCTCAACCATAGGATATTGAAAACATTTATTTCAGTCTAAAAGTGTGAGTCATACTCATTTTTGGAAATAAAAACCCTGAGTAGTCATTTAAAAATTAATCCACTTGGCAGCTCAGCATCTCATCTTGGTGGACTATTTCAGGAAGCTAGGTACAGAGGACATCATGTCATTTCTGAAGCTGGCTAACACTGGGCAATCAAATTGCACAGGGTTGTTTCTTTAAACACACACAAAAAATGTAATTCTTTGGTACTTCTAAATATTCACTCATGTCAAACTAAAATGTATGACATCAGGCAAGAAAGAAAATACAACAAAAATAATCATCATTTAATTAGTCCATTACTTCTGGTTCAAATGATGAGTTGAGAGTCTTCTGTACTTTACCTCAGTAGTCTCCTCTGTCCACAATACTATCGTACTACACGTGCTGAAACAAAGGCACAAGAGAGCACTCAGTGTAGGCATGTTACCAACTCAAGATCCAAGGTCCAACATCATCGAACTACTCAACTGAACTGCTTCCTTCAAACAACGGTTCTCAGAGCCCCATGACTGCTCACATCTCACCCCACTAATTTTCTGGTAGAGTGCCTTCCTACCTTCGGCACTACAGTACATGTAACAGTATCCCTGTCTATTTGCTAATAATACCATACCACTTGGGACAATCAAAACTGCCCATGATCGTTGTCAACTGTTCCCAGTGGTCAAAACACTAGTTGAGAGCTATCCCATGCTTGCATATTAATGATATAAAACTTTCAATTTGAGAATGGAGCTATCGAATTTTCAAATCCTAAATATTTTTATATCTATACTAAACACATTATATATTTGTAAAAATAATTAGATAATTTTTTGAAGGGAAATGATTGTTAAAAATGCCTTCATTAAGACCAGGTCTCTCTTGAATAAGCTCGTGGAATCCCAAATTGACTAGGAGATTGCTGAGACTGCCTCAGTCTATGATCAATGACTGGAACATGGTTGAAAAAATTGAATCACAGTTTTCTCCAAACTAATTAATAGATATTCTATTCGAAAGTTCTAGGAGAACAACTTTGTATTTCCTGATGGTGAAATCTGCCTCAATGCTGAACATTTTTTTTTCCATGCTAGTGATGGAACCCAGGGCTATGTTCATGCTGCTGACACTCTACCTCAGGGTTCTAGTCCTACCTTTTTTTTATCTGAACCAGAGTCTTAGCATGTTATATGTTACCCTGCCTATGCTAGCCTGAAACTCACAATCTTAATGCCTCTGACTCACGGATGTTATGCAGTAAATTATTTGTTTTTGGAGTATAATACTGGGGAGCAAACCAAGGACCCCATGTACTTTATCACTGGCATCTCTCCCACAGCCCCAAAGTAGCATGGAACCCAGAGTCTCATGTATTCTAGGTTAGTACCACCATTGAACTATATTGCCAGTCTCTAAGAATACATAGTTCTTCAATGAATCAATGAAATCTTGGTTAGCTTAGTACAGTGTTTTGATGCCCTGTTGTAGGCTCCTGTCTAAACGTGTCACATATTACATTTTACTTTAATTGGTGTCATGTTTGTGAATACATTATTGTATGACAATCATAGTTACAATTTCTGTGAAACCAGAATTATAATGCACAAGATAAAGACGTAGGATCAAAGAGGCATGTGCTACACTTAAGGAGATGAAATGTAACACAGCTTCCTGCCAATAAGGAAAACAAACTGCAATCACATGGAAACTGAAGGGTACATAAAGCCCACTCAGCTGCAGAGGAAACTTTTGTACTCAAGCCACAAGATATCTGCTTGTTTTCCATTTCCAAAGATGAGATAGCCTGCTCTGATTTGGGCCAAGGTGCACTTGCTATGAGCTGTTTCACTCTTCACATTCTCCTTGAGTCATGGTTATGAAAATGACCACTGGGAGGGTCCAATAACATGTTGTTCAGATGAGAAATGGTTGATGGTCTTCAAATGGAAAACCTGACATACAGCACACCGTGAAGGCCCAAAATAAACATCTTCAAGTATCACGGATCTACTCATTTAGAAAAGAAAATCCATTTATTCTGTATTCCCTTGTAGGCCTGAACCAGGGTCATTGAATACAAAATGCTTGGAAGCATATTTTATCTCAGCACAATGATAAACCGGCTAATGATGGATTCTGAGCTAGAGAGTAGAGAGGTAGCAGCAGCAGCAGCAGCAGCAGCAACAGCTGCCGCAGCTGCCTCTAAGGGTACAAACATTGGGAAGGGGGATGGGCCAGAAGTTTCCAAGTCACTTTCTGGCACTCAATGGATCAATATTTTTTGCCTTACAAGTTATTGGTGACATAGTAATCTACTTTTACAATTGTATTGAGAAAATCAATATCTACTACTTTCCCCAGCCTATATATTCAATCACTGAAGATAAGTGTAATAAGTAAGCAGGAAGGAGAGCCTTACCACGTGCTACTTAGAATAAGGATCTCTCAGTAACGCCAACCGCTGTAAAAGCACTTTATCAACTAGATCTCATGTATTCTTGAGAAAACCTTTATGAAGGTTTGGAGAGACAGTTCAGTGGGTAAAGATCTGACACACATGGCCTTAGTTTAACCCCCAGTACTCACATAAAGCCAGATGTAGTTGTGAGCATCTGCAATTCCAGAACAGTAGTGGAACGATTAAAGGCAGAGATAGGAAAGTCCCTACAACTTTTCAGATTATCTAGCTTGTCACAGTTGGTAAAAAACGGTCACAGAAGACCCTTTTAAAATAAAGCAGAAAGCAACACATTGTCCTCTGCCCCCTCCACATGCACTTCATCATTATGATGAGAAAAAATATGCTTGCAAGCATTTTCTGTTCAGTGACCCTGGTCAGGCCTGCAGGGGAATGCAGAATAAATGGATTCTCTTTTTTAAATGAATAGGTCCCTGATACTTGAAGATGCATGCCTACTCTTGTCCCTTTCAGTTAGATGTGTGTAAGGTTTTCCACTTGAAGACCTAAAACCATTTCTTATCTGATCAACATGTATGCCATGGTACATACATACATCTGCCCTTACACAAATATACACATAAGTCATGCACACACTTGTGGAAAAAGTGAGTCAAGTCATTTTCTCAAGAGCTCATAGCCAATGACTCTAGCCTTATTAATTGAACCTGATAACTGAAGTTTCTTGTCAACTACTACAGTATACCACCTCATCTGTTCAGCAGAGATGCATGATCTTATTTGAAATGTTGGCAATTTCCAGAGTTTGGGACATATGGCTACTTATGCAAATACTCAAAACATCTTCCAAAGCCTAAAATACATCATTTCAAAAATTATTTGCTATTTTCTATTACAAATGATGTTGCTCCATTCAAACAGTTCAAACTGCCTGAAATTAATGTTAAGGAAATGAGCAAGACAAGATTTTTGGTGATTATTTAAACGTCTATAAAGGAAAGACTGACAATGTCGTTTTGGTGCAGTTCTGAAAAGCTGGGGTAGAGAAGGTCTCCAAGCTGCAAAGCAAAGCACACAAAACAAGATTAACAACTTTCTTTACTACAAACCCAGAAAGTCCTGGCAGGCATCCTGTTGGTGTTTACTATGTCATCATAGATCTTTCTGTCTTTTGATCATGACTGTCATATTGGCTTATCTTCGATTTGATGATTATCTTATTGCATATTTCAAAAAGCAAACAGATTTTAAGAACTGGTTTTTCACAGGTCGGGAAGATGGCACAGTCAGTAAGTAAAGTACTTGCTATGTCACTATGAGGGCCTGAGGTCAGTCACTCAGAACTCATATAAAAAAGCCAACAAAGTGACCAGCCCCTGGAATCTTAGCACTTTGACTCTGAGATATAAGGATCTTTGGACCAGCCATTCTAGCCAACCAGTGAACTCCAGATTCATTGAGGAATCCTGTAGTGAAAGGTCTGACATTTTGGTTTCAAAGCAAAGAAACAAACAAAAAATCAGAGATATTATAAGAATGTGCTTTTGTTTTAATACCAGGTGTAGGGATGTAGGGTTGCTTTAGACTGTCTTCAGCAGCTAACCATGATTTGCCTTATGCTCTAGCAGAGACATGGTTCTGCAATTGTGAGACATCTGGAATTCTGCAAATGTTTCGGAGGGTATATAAATGTTAAAGGTATCGAGAGGCAAGGTTGGTGGTTGGTGGTTGGTGGTTGCTTTTTTGGGGGGAGGGGGAGAGCTGAGATTTGTTAGTAGTCATGCTCAAAGAAGAAAGAAATTAGATTCAAGGCTCTCTCTCTCTCTCTCTCTCTCTCTCTCTCTCTCTCTCTCTCTCTCCCCTTTATCTTTCTTTCCTATATAGTGATAAGGGTTAAACCTGGGTCAGGGGATGCAAAGACCAGCGGCAAGCAAATAAGAATCAAGAAGAAAGAAATTAGACTCAGAGAGCTCTATCTCTCTTTCTTCTCTCTAACCTTGCTTTCCTATCCAGTGATGGGGGTAAAACTGGGGTAGGGGTAAAGGGGAAAGAGAATACCCAACAAAGTAGCAAAGACCTGCTACAGAACCCTGTCTCAAATACTAAGATGTAGAGCATTAGTGAGGGACACCAACACGAAGTCCACCTGCATATGCATACAGGAACATGTACACACAAACACACATACCATTGTTGTTTCTGTCTTTATTATTTCTACTCCAAAATGCAAATAAATAAAAATGTACCAGTGTAAATGCTTCAGTTCATTCTCCTTGCAAGCTTAGGATCTAGCTACCTTGGCGCTGGTTTAGGGTTAAAGATAGCTTCTACTTTGAAGATGGAATTTAGTGACTTCTTCAGCAACACTGTTTCCTACACACCATTCCAGGTGATAATCAGCAAAAGACTTAAAATACAGTTTGGCATTTGCCTTCTAAAGCTACTGCTCCTCTGGTACTGACATGCTTATGAATGTTTATGAAAGTTTGTAATTCTATTTTTATCGCTCTTGCAAAGCATCTGTGCACTTGCAAGAGGAGCTGTGGTGTTTATCATACAACTCAAAATGAAATTGTATTCAACTCTCTGTGGGATGATTGTTTTGCTAAAAGTCAGGAGTCTTTGCTTTGTCTGGAGTTTGGGAAGCTTCAGGGAAGCCCATTTCTTTATCTACCCATGACCAGGGTCATCTCTGTTAATGGGATAGCTTGGTGCTAGATGCTTTTAGCAGCCTACTCCAACACATGTCAGAAATCGCTGCCATGGTGAGCCTCTTACCTTTGCAGTTGCTCATCAGGGTACCATTTCCCTAAGTCTAGTGTCGCTAGAAGAACTTTCCTGTGACTTTGTGAAAATGAGTGGCGATTAGAAAGCTGATGTTTTATGCACAACTCTTCCCTCGGGTTTTAGGTTATTTCATACGGGAAACCTTTATAAAAAGATTGTTCTCAATATACTTCATGATGGTGGGTATTATAAATCAGAACTCAGACATCTCCATAATAAAGCACAGGAAATATCTCTACAGCTATAAAATTTGTGGAACATGGCAAATGAGCCCAGAAAAGCAAGCCTTGAATCCTATACAATCTCCTCTGAGTGGAAGGTTTGATTGCCTATTTGGCGGATTTGGATAGAATAGAATAGGATTAACATGAGAAGAAAATAAAGATTTCCTCTCTAGATTCACCAAACTTAGCACCAAAGAGGTTCTGAGGATGCAAAAAAATATACAGACACATACTATTGCTCAACCTATGTCCAGGCTGTTCCAAATTTCTTGCTTTGGTGCAATTCACGACCATCATTATGATCGTCTCTACCCTCATTCAGAATTCTGAAACATGGAGGTGATCTTACACAACACCTCCCTAGACGTGCCCGTGATGTCCTGTGTATTCATATATCATTGGCTGAGCTTTTCTAATAACTAGAGCAGGAGTCTGACATATATGAAAAAGGAAAACAACCATAACACAGCCCTAAGTATGTAACAATCAGGGAAGTATGCCATTGTTACGGGGTGTTTTATACTATATTAGGTACCTTTAAAATGAAAGCATCTCTAACTTCCCTTCTCCGACCTCCACTCACTATTACTATCCTACAGAGGACCAGAAGGTAATTCTGAAATATCTCTCGCATTCAGTACTGTGTAGAAGAAGAACTTAAGCCAAAGTGAAAGTATCAAAAGTAAGTAACTACACTAAAAAGTCATAGCCATGTTGAACAATAAACAATTTATGAAAAGAACTCAGAAAAACATTGTTGTTAAAAAAAATTGAAAAGCATAGCTCTTGACAAGTGTTCTTTATTTATGAGTGTAAGTAGAGTTTTTTTCAAGGAACACAAAAGTACTAAAATAAAATGTAAATCTGACTTGGACATTTCTCTTAGCTATCTACCAAAAAGGGGAAATCTAGGTAGCTCTGAGGTTAATTGCATAGTTTGATTCAATAATCATTTTCTACGCTAATTGAGAGAACAGAAGAATTCAGAAAAAAGTATGCAAAAATATAAATGATTCAAAAAATCTATAGCTGATTAATAAAGTGTTTGGTGATTGAGTATATATCATCATAGGTTCCAGTAACTTTATTTTTTCTAGAGATAAAATAGTCTTATAATTCAGGTCCAGGTACCCAGGTTTGAACACTGCTCTTATAAAAACAAATTACTCACTCTTTAAGAATCTCACACATGTATAGAATATATTTTGATCATACCTATGCCTCATTCCTCATTTCTCAGTCTTCCTGGACAGCTCCCCACAACAGCAACTTCATATCTCCTTTTATTTTGCTCCTTTTCTCTCAGCCCACGAAGAGTGCTGTCCACATGCACATGGTGCCATGCGGTGTAGCATAGGCAACCTCCCGGGGGCCACACGACTGAAGGAAACCAACTCTCTTTCCCTAGCAGTCATCAATGTAAATAGCTCCGATGTTGGAAAGATGACTGCCTTGATCTTGTTTATGCAAGCAGCCACAGCAGCTGAGTTCAGGGGTGCTCTGACCCTCTCATGTCCAGGAGACATTATTTTTCGACAGCTTCTCCCATCTTCTGGCTCTTACAGTTTCTCTGTTTCTTCTTCTGCATTGTCCTCTGGGCCTTGGGGAGAGGAGGTGTGATATATATGTCATATTTCAATTATTCTCTGAACTTTGATCAGTTATGGTTTGCTGTATTAATATCTGTCACCAGTGGGGATGGGGAAAGGAAGTTTCTCTGAGAATGTGTGCTGCTTCAAATCATAGGTTCATATGTTGGGAAGCACCCAATTGCTAGAACTAGGAAGAATCAGGAGGTATGGCCTTGTTGGAGGTGCTGAAGATTCTAAAGACTTGAGCTATTTCCCAATTTCCCAGTCTTTTCTCTCTTCTCTCGTCTATCTCATATCTTCTTTCTCTTCTCTTTTCTTCTCTTCTCTTCTCTTCTCTTCTCTTCTCTTCTCTTCTCTTCTCTTCCTCTCTCTCTCTCTCTCTCTCTCTCTCTCTCTCTCTCTCTCTGTTGCTGCTTTGAACTAAGATGTATACTTTCTGCTTCTATTCAAATGTAATGTCATTTCTGCTTGCCTACTGCCATTCTCCCAAACACAATGGTCTAAGACTCTAAATCTGTAAGCCACACTAATAAATTCCTTTATAAATTGCCTTGGTCATAGTTTTTTATCACAGGTATCACAGACAATAAGTAAAGCAGAGAGGAGAGAGCTACACTAATCTATGGGTGTAAGGGTAAGTAGTCCTTGACCAGGTTTATACTGCCAGACATGAGCCCCCTATTGTAGAAAACTCCGTAAATTCATTCACAAAGCTATTAGTTACCTCTATGACCTTCATGCTACTGAGCACCAATGGGCATATCATTGGCTACTGTTACAGTTTACAGGTGAGTAAGGCTGTTGATGGCTTTCTCTTCCAATAGCATACATAGTACCAATAGGAAGCTAGGTCCCCACTGAGCACGACCTATTCTCTGTCTTTCCAGCCTCTCCCTGCCCTGAACTGAGCTACACCCATCAAAGGACTTCCGGGCTTATTTTACTAACTATATAAAAACAATCCAATGTTCTCCTTTGATTGTTGTTCCTGTTTTCTATTCCTTTAGCAGGGCTTTTGTTATTTAAATGTATGGGTCTGAGACCTAGAAATAGGAGTTCTTGAAACGATTAACCAAAAAACTTCTTGCCCCAACAGCAAATGCTGGTGACATAGCCCAAGTCTGATTGTCTCCAAACTGTTTACCACTCTTAGAAACACATACACAAAAAAAAAAAAAAAAAAAAAAAAAAACAACAAAAATCATCCTTTAAACATGTCTCTATTTCAAAAGCAAATTGGAGTTTGAATTATTTCAAACGGAATTTTATGCAAAGTGAATAGCTGTCAACAAAGCTGTAATTAAGAAGAGAAGCTGTCAATAAACTTGGGAGAATAATTGTTGAAGCAAACACATTTTATCTTATCTCTTTTTTATCTTTGCCTTACGTGGCTTCTTCGAAAATCATCTAGAGTTCTGGCCATTTAAGTTAAAAAAAAATGTAGCTTCTTAGATGCTGAGAATTTCATAGATAGCACACCTCTTCCCTTCCAGACAGCCATAGCTAAGGTTTTTAAAACTTGTGATGTATTTTTGACCAAAGATTATCCACTTTCCCTTCTCTAGGGAGCTATCAAGGTTTTAGAAACAGAGACATCTCAAAAGTGTCTTGAACATTCCCTGTAACACTTTTAGCTTTATTTTATTTCTTTCATATTTCTTACATTCACTAGAACATTGGCAGTCTCAGCAGACATTTGAATTGTACACTTTCTTTGCTGCGTGGGGCACTTTCTTTACTCTTCCATTCTTAGGGACAGTTTCTTCCCTGGTCTTTCTCAGGACAGTCCCATTTCTTAAAATCAAACAAACAATACACATATCTTCCACACTATCCCTGATTCAAGCCCCAGGTCTTCTACACTCAGAGTATCTTCATTCAGACCACAGTTCTCTTAATCCTGGACCAAAGGTCAAACACAGCAGCCTCTGATATTAGGTTAAAGGCCAGATAAACTCCTTAACTGCCACATGTTAAGGCCAAAGAAAACAGACACAGAATGATCAAAGTAGAGTGTTTTGACCAATCTTACATGCTGGCATTTCAATCAGTGTAGCTCCACTGGTGCTTGTGTTGCCTTTAAACTGAGCCAGTAATGAAGTGTCACTGAAACCCATGGAACTTGAATGATTCCACTAGTGGTTGTACAGCAGGAGAATAACCTGAAACTGGCTGGCTTCCTGGGCCCCCATGACATACTTCTTCTGTCTGTCGGTCTCTGTCTATGTCTGTCTCTCTTTGTCTCTCTGTCTATCTCTCTCTTCTCCCCTCCCCCTTCCCCCCCCCCCCTTTGCATAGAGGTCAGAGAATAACTCATAGACCTGGGCAGTTTTGGAAATCTAACTCATGTTGTCAGCTAGTCAGAAGGCACCTTTCCTTACCAAGCCATCTCTTTGGCCCAATGGCCAGCCTTTTCAAGTAGGTTCTAGGAACCAAAGTCAGGTTCTTACACAGTCATATTACCAGCTATGTATCCAGCTCAACTTCACATTACACGACAGGGTCCATTCTCTGCCTCCCAACTTTGCTGAGATGACTCTGTGACTCTTGATGGCCATTAAATTTTCATGTTGCTTAGTAGCATCTATTGTCTAACTAGAATATACAGAGAATCTGTTCTTCTCATTTTATTGTTTCAGGTTGAAACATCATCTTTTCTGTCTAAACTTCTATCATAAAGGTATGGCTGGCCCTCTGGCCTCCATTTCATGCTAGCAGCACATATAGCTTTCCAGTGAGGTTCCAGTGGGGACTTGGGTTCTTGCATTGATGTGTCACAGTAGCCATAAAGATCAAGGTGAATCCAGTATGATTCCATCCTCACTCTAAAGAAACCGTAATGGAGTGAATACCACAAACCAAATGGTACCTTTATTATAAACAGAGATGAAGTGAGACATTCCATATCGAAATACTAACACTTAGAAGATGAACCCAACAGTAAGTAACTTAGTAACTTGTCCACAATGGAATACAAGTTCTACCTGAGGGTTTGTCCTTTTAGTGGAAACTCCAATATTCAGGCTGCTTTCACTTGTGGCTCCAGCTCTCCTAATTAGGAGAAAACAAAATCTTTCGTTTCCTCAAAGCTAGGGAGAAACTGTAGCCATAGTTTAACTACACCACTTTGTGCTTCCAGCGGCTTGTACACTTCCACCCACTCGCCCAGGAGCTCTTTGGATCCTCAAATGAAAGACATACACACATTATCTTATTGTTGAAATGCCTTGGCTACCTCAAAGGTTGGGCAGTTCTAATCCTCCGCCCAGATATCATAGACTTCCGTCCGGTACTCCCGACTCAACAGCCTTTAAATCTGATCTATCTTTGTCTCCCTGTTCCTTCTAGTCTTGGCTGTCCAAGACACTTCTGGGCAGCTCTTTTGAGGGCCACATTCCTTCTCCCCAAATTTTGGATGGTTTTCATTTTGCAGCTCTAAATCTGGTCCATCTCTCCAAAACATGGTGATTCATTTCTCCTCCTCTTTCCCCCTCTCTCCCTTGTCTTAGCCCCTGCAAATCTAAGGGTCCTGGCCTATCCAATGATTAGCAGCTGACATCTTTATTGATTGATCAAAAATGATTTGGGGACCAGAGCCTTCATGTAGATTCATGTAGATTCCCAATTAAATCAAAGCATTAGACCCAATCCTCTATCCAAAGATAGAAAGTACTGAGAGGCTTTTCATTGCCAGATTCCTGCCATGTGGCTGTAATCACAGGACATGAGAGGCTGGGAAATATGCTTTTCCTGTGTGCCAAAAAGAGGAGGTCGACAAATATCTTTCAGGCTCTGACCCAGGTCATCAATTAGCAATTTCTATCAGTTATCTTTATTTTGTGGAACTTGACATGGGAAATGACAATACACTGATAATAAAAACCTAGATGCTATTCGATGCCCATGGTATTCTAAGAACTTACCTTTGGCTCTGATAGGACTACCCTAAGACTTAGCCATGACTCAACATAATCTTTCTCCCCTTACCACTGCAAACATAACCTCATTCAGTTTGTAGAGTTTCTAAGATTCTCACAGCTAAGACCCCATGAAAGATTGAAGTGGCTACCCAGAGTATGACCCAGTACAAAGGGGCTAAGGAATGCGAAACCATTCCCTGCTCTATCCACTGAAAGAGGGATAGCTCTTTCCTGGTTCTCTGCACTCATTCATTCTTTTTGGCAGGAGAAGTCCTCTACACATGGCCAATTATCAATTCAAATCAATTATCTTTACTTTCTGGCACTGGGCACAAGATGGGACAAAACATTAAATAATATCTGCATTCTAGCTTACCAACAACAAACGATGAAATGCAAACTGATTTAGAAAAGATAGAAGACACAAGGATACAGACCTCTGCAATAGCTAAGGGCACTTTCTCTGGATCCAGGATGAGCTTCAGGAGCAATGGGTAGGGGTTCAACCCTCTGATGTTAGAGTCTGGTTACTGAAAACCTCTGGCCCTGTTCTTATACTCCTACAGAGATTACTTTATCTCCTAGAACAAGTTTAGGCATTTGAAAAGTAAGATTAATAGTGTTGGCACCAAAAGAATGACACTTTATCATCTATAGAAAGCATTCTCTGCCTTCCCCAATACATAGAGCATGTACATAATAAATGTTGGTTATAAATGTCATTAGAAAATAATATTTTGACTCCATGCTACATCCACTCCCCCAACCCCAAGAAATAACTGAAAAAAAAAAAAATTAACTTCTAAAAAGCCGTCTTTTTAGGTAGGTACATAACATAGAGAAAAACAGCACGTTTAGAACACATAAGTCTTTGTGCCTCCATGTGACTCAGGACAAGTGTTTTGAACTCTTGCTTTAATACAGAATTACCTTTCATGTCACAGAACTAATGTCCGAGGATCATGTACATGCAGAAGACTGTGAGTAGATAGTTCATATGGAGTCATTATTGTTTCCCATAAATGCATATGTACTTGAAGTAGGGAGAAAACCCGTCTTATAAGACATATTTTAAAAGAATAATTGAAGGTTTCTAGGAGCCTCTTCATATAAGAGTGGTTTTGATCTTTGACCTTCATTGCTTCCCACCCTCCTTGGAGAAAAGATTCTTTACAAGAACTCTATTCAAATGATAATCACTATGCAAAAATCTCAATGTCTCTTCATTCAGGAACTTACAGTACACGTCTTAATAAACCAAAATGAACCAAAGACACGAAGAACAGGATAAACAGGCCTCTCTTTCCAGCTGTCATGTCAGTTTGTGACAGCAACTGGTATTTCATTGTAAAAGATGCTAATTTCAATCTGAACAGCACCGGTGTTGAGAGGAGCATAAAAGGAATTCTTGATTATCTATTTCAGTAACTGTGGTCCCTGAGGATACACTCAGAAACTTCATATCACATATGGTAAGAGTCCTATGATAAAATATGCATCAATGGAGCCTCATGATTTAGGATAATAAAGGAACAGAAAGTTTTACCCTCTATGATAACAATCTGTGTCTGCTACTTCTCCCTGTTTACTATTTCTGGAGGCTTTATAAATGACATTTGAAGTAACCTATTATTCCTATTATTATAGAGTGTTGTACCTGGACCACCAGCACATTCTTTTGAGTTCCTGAAGGCTTATCATGAGAGCATTTCAAGAATAATAATTTTTCTGATGGAAATTTAGGATATAATAATTGTCTTAGATGCTTGGACTATATTACCTGCCTGCCAGAGTTAAACAAACTCTAATCACTGTTTTTTGTTTTGTTTGTTTGTTTGTTTGTTTCCAGCTTGAATGTAATCATGTAGTAGTGGTAGTCAGGCTAGAAGAGGAGAAAATTAAATTCTCAGAATCATATCATTTACATCATTTGGGCATGAATATGAAGCTGGGGGTAAAGTAAGGTTTGCTACTCTGTTCACCAAAATGGGCAGTTTGCTATTTTACTTTTCTAGTTTTCTTGTCTTGAAGGTATATGTCAAGAAGTGTTAGATAATCTTTCTGGTCTCGAATGGAAATAATAGCAGAAGACAGTTTGGATGGGAGAGCATGTTTAAGATTCTTTCTTTACAAAATAAAGTTAGCTATTCTAACTACATTTTAACTAACCATTGAAGTCTCAAAATAAGAGACCAGAAAATTTTGGTAACATGTAACATGTAACATTAAAGTCTATAGGAAACCACAGACATTTAATGGTTTTACACAGTTTCCATTTCATCCCTAGAAGCTCCCAGCCTTAGAAAATTACTCAGAATATGGAACCAAATATATCTCCCTCTATTTCCAACCCTATTTCTTCCATCAGTCTAACACAGAGTAGTGCTCATCACTTTTATTTTAAGACCTCTTCACACACATGAAGAAAACTAGCCTGGCCTCCAGATGGCCTCTTCCCTACTGCCTGTGCTTAGGGTCCATGATTCTGGTGCACAGTACCCATCCTGATAGTCACTGCCCCCTCACAGAACTACATTAACAGTTTCCAACTTAGAACCACTCACTTCATTCGATAGAGAATGACAGTCAGAAGTCTTTGGTTGGTTGGTTGAATATTTAGGGTTGTTCTCAGATATCTTGGTAGGTGATAATGAGGTGAAACCATGATAAATGCAATCCCCAATTTTAACCAAAACCTATTTGTAGGAGGAGCTAAGGCAGGAGGAGTAAGGAGAAGAAGAAGAGGAGTAAAGAGAGGAGGAGGAGGAGAAGGAAGAGGAGGAGCTAGGAGAGAGACTGGGAGGGAGAGAGATGAACATGGATGTGGATGTTCATGTGTCTCAGCCAGTCAAAGGTAGTTGGTATATCTAGGTTGAGTATTGGGTCACACTTATGATTGTATGGGCATCTTGTTATTGATCATTACCAAATATATAAAGCCTTTGGATAATCTAAGCTTTAGAGTCCCATCTCTACCAAACCCGTGTGGTTGGCGGGATGGTCTGGGCACTGCCCAGCCTTGTAGAGACAGTGTGGAAGATTCACAGAGCCATCTCCCACGCTGGTGTCTTATGGGTGGCAGGGCTGGTGTCTCTGGCTGGCCGTTTCTAGCTGCGATGCGCATGTGGTCTCATGGCCTCAGAACATGGCATCTGATGCTGCAGCCTAGATAGTCGGCTTGACCGGACGCTGCTTTTTAAATTATTACTACAACACCTATTTTTCTGCCATTGTTGTTTCTCCACAGTACGCAGCAGGGTATATGAGTATCTTTTTGTCTTGCACACGGATTGCACATCATCCTTGGCTAAATCTTGAAATTATACATTAATAATAGTCACTTGTAAGAAAAATGTAATTTATATAAAATTATTACTTCTTTGTTCTTGTGTGCATGAATGTGTGATATGTACATTTGTGTACGTTTGTGTGTTTGTGTGTGTGTTTGCGTGTATGTATACATATGTGGATATGGGGCCAGGTGTCTTTTTCAATTGGCCTCAACCTTGTTTTGGGGACAGGGTCCCTTACTGAACCAGAAACTCACTGATTCAGCCATGTTGGCTGCCAGCAAGCTCCAGAGATCCACGTGTATTTGGTTACCTAGCATTGGAATTGTATGTGTCTGATACCATGTCCAGAGTTCTGCATGAGTGCTGGGAATCTGATTTCAAATCCTTATATGAACTATCTCCTCAGAATCCACAAAATATTGTTTTCCTGGTCCTTGGAACTATGCTAAAATAATAGTTGTGTTCCATCTTGAGAAATTATTTTCTTCTATATCATATATATCATATATCATATATATATATATATATATATATATATATATATATATATATAGTGAGACAATTTACTAATCAATAACTAGTGGGATAGCATCATTTTCTCCTGATCCCTATTTTAATTCCAAGCTAATAGCAATTCCCAGCTAGATAACCCCAATCTATTCAATTTGTCAAGTCTTTTGATTTCTATTAGGTTGGTCCTTATGGCAGGTGGCTACAAGTAGTTTGGCTAACAGCTCTGCCTAATGTTTTAGAGAGGGAAACTGAGGAGAAAGGAGATTTTACCATGGTGTGGATAGACTAAATCAGACAAGGATACAGAGAAGATAACCACTAATTAACTCTCATCATCATTCAAACATCTGCAAGCCACAAGCAGATATCAAAAATCTGAATGCCGTGGCCACGACCTGGAAGTGCTGGCTTTAGACAAGTCCTGAATCCTGCTTTAGCAGACACCTAGGAATTTACCTGAATGCTTACCAAATAGCACTATTTTAACACTGAATGTCAGAGAGCTAACTGTACCAAAATGCTTGTAGGAAATCAGATGGAGAGAGAGCCACATCTTTTCTCACAACAGCCTTCTAATTGTTCTCTCTGCTTCCATCCTGCCTCCGTGCTGTCTAATTACACACAGCGGCCAGGCTATTCTCTGAGAAAAAGCAAGATTATATCAGCCTTTTGCTTGAAACCTGTTAATGTCTTCCTGTTGAAATTAGAATACAAGCAGAAATCGTTACTTCAGAAAATAAACCCTCCTGCCTGACCCTGACCACTTCCATTTTTAACTGCTGGAATTAAAACCCCTCTACAATGGCATGCGTATCACCACACACAAATCAGAAGAATATTCAATCATCATCACTGAACAAGAGCTCCATTTTTTCTCCTTTATCAGAAAGTCTAGAGGCTGGCAGTACAGGGCTGGTACAGCTCCAACGATTAAGAAACCAAATGCTCTCTGTGAGCCTTTCCATGTGGCTTTTGTCCCTATAGTTACAAAATGGCTGCTTTATCTCCAAGCAGTGTGTCAATATTCCAGACAGGAACAAAGAGACAAGACAAGGAAGGAATATATCATGGAGCTAATGGATGTTTCATAGCCATGAAAATAACTGTGTTCCTAGAACGTGCACCCAGGAGCCTTCCTATCATCACCCAGAAAAACATCATCAGACTATTGCAACAAAATAAAATCAAGTATTGGTTTTTAGTTTGGGGCCTTTTCTAAGCTTGGTAATTATCGCTATCCACAAATTCGGGCTTCTATAAAGAATATGGGTGGGGAGTTGAATAAGATAGGGAATCAGTGCATTTTTCTAGCCAGCCTTTCCTACTGACTCCATCTCTCTTCCTCATATTCACCCATCTCAGCTTCTGGTTCTAAACTACACAGTTGTCATTCCTGCCTTCTGACCCTAATGCCATTCCCTCTTCTCAGACTTGTCTTCCTCAAATCCATCCCTATCCCACAGGTGTCCTACCTGCAGGACTCTGCACAAGTCACCTTCTATGGGCAGATATACATGATCTGTCTTGCTAACATGGGTTCCCACTTCAAATTCTAGTTGCTTCCTCCTCCTTTCCTCCCTCCATCCCTCCCTTCCTCTCTCCCTTTCTCTCTCCCTTCTTTTATTTCTTCCTTCTTTTTTCTTTCTTCCTCCTCTTCCTTTCTTTGCTACTTTTGTTTTGTTTCCTGGTTTGTTCTTTGTTCTGATTGTGGTACAGTGGGGAAACCTGGAGTCTTATCGATGTAGGCAAGCACTTGACAGCTGAGCTGCATCCTCGGCCCCTCCAGCTTTTAGTCTGCATCGTTGCTGTCTCCTTTTATTTTAAATAGCATTTCTTGATATCTGACACATGCTGCTGTTAGTGTTTCTACTTCTGAACAACCCCCACCCTTCCTCCACTAGGACACCACTTTTTTTCCAGAAGGCTTCCTGTCTTTTAGTGCTACAGACTGTGCTTGCCAAGTACCCAACCAGGTCAGGTGCTAAGTGGGCAGTTCACACTTCTGACCTAATAAATGGATCTATGGGCTTTCTGGTCTATCCTGAGCTGTCATCTCTTCTCTCCACTACATTCCTACTTTGAAATGAATAAAAGCACAATGCTGGTGCTATTTGAATTTTCCAGATGCATTTTATGTTTTCTAAAATTCTTGTATATTTTGGCTGGCTGTTTTAGGGTTTTTTTTTTTTTTTTTAATCATAAAATGTATTCCAGAAAATGTAGTTAAAGGAGTTAAGTATCTATTGAATCTTTGTTTCCTTCATCATCTGTAAATCTCTGCTTTGCATTGACACAAATATTTGTAAAAATCAACATTATTTTTACATTTTCAAAACAGCCCTCTGTGTTCTAAGAACTGCTATTCAGATCTGTTCCTTTACTCTTTTAGCTCTAAATGTAAGAGTGCCCATTTGGTACTCTCACAAACACTTTTAGTCATTTCTTGAAGTGAGCAATTGTAACCTTTAGTTTCCATGTTCTACAAAATACACATCTCCACATCTTTGCATACAATATTTTTTACTGTCTGTTCTTGATTCCAATGTGGTATATAGTGCAAATATTCCAATGAATGTTTTGCACCATTCACAATGCACTTTACAGACATGATATGGAGACTCAATTGTCCTCATCCTAGAGAGTTAACATTATTATGTGTAAGCCTTCTAAAAAGCTTTTCTACAAATCTTCTCTTTAAATGCCTTTGTCTGCTACAAGGACAGAGACATAGAGCAGAAAAAATAAAAACATAAGAGGAAAAAATGTGTTAAGCTTAAAAATTGTTTTCATTTTCCTTCTTGGACCTAAATGAAAATATTTTCATGACCAAGTTTCTAAGAATTCATTTTTTCAAATGATGTATGTCCTTTTTCCTCAGCCCAGGGCTTGGTTCAGTTCAGAGAAATGTGGAGAACTGCTCCATTCATGGAGACTCTACAGAGAAGACAGTACTTTAATAAATTAAGAAAAATTTTCTATGGAGAAAATGAATGTTTCTTAGAGGTGACCCAATATTGGTCTTGCTAACCTGGGTTTATGAACTGGTGATTAGACCTCATCTATCATCCTTTTCCTCCTGTGTCATCTCATATGCCATGGAAAATGCTGGGCCAAGGTCCTCTTGCCCTCTGTTTAACATCAGTGTGCATTCTGTTCCTGTGCAGAATGACACAGACAGACAGCCCTTAGCAAAAACACACTACTTGTTCACTATAGGTCATTATTAGCAATATAATGAAAAAGCCATTGTCATACTTCAGTATGTGATAGTGACCAGAAACCATTTCAAATAAGCAGGGATTTTTTTTTATTAGAATTTCATCTACATAAATGGCGGTGGATAGCATGGAGTGTTTGTATTGAGTAGAAGTCTATCTAGCGATTATCTAATGAAGATCCCCAAACTCGGGAGACCCTTCCTCAAGTCTCAGGAAATCACGACCACCCAAAAATCACAAGAAATCATACCTGGATGCAATCAGCAGAGGTTTATTGGGGAGAGTTGGCTAGCCAAGGTCAAGACTGCTCATCCACGCAGGAACAGAATTTTGACAAAAGGCCAGCAAGCTGAGAGGTTTTTTTTTTTTTTTTTTTTTTGCATGGGGTGGGGAAAGGAAGGAATTTTCACGTGGTTACACATGATTGGTTGCATTTTTGCACGGTTACACATGATTGGTTGTTTTACAAATTTTGAACATAAGCAGGCTGTAACACTGGGAAAACCTCAAAGGAGGTGGGCGCATAACCAAGAACAGTGGAAAGTTAGCTACTTCTTAGAACTACCCAGATGACTTGCATCTTTCTCTGTGGTCAGGAATGTCTTCTTGCTTTGGGCCTTCCCCACCCTGAGG
Source organism: Arvicanthis niloticus (assembly GCF_011762505.2). Lineage (NCBI taxonomy): Eukaryota > Metazoa > Chordata > Mammalia > Rodentia > Muridae > Arvicanthis > Arvicanthis niloticus. The sequence continues at coordinate 75,219,600 of NC_047667.1, read as the reverse complement.
CTTGAGGAATGTTAATCCAGCAAGTGTCTTCTGATTCAGGGAAAATGCCCTCCAACAGGAATGTATCCCAGGGCAGTGAAAGCCTGAAATCTTACATTCAGTTCCTCCTTCTGTTACCTGCATTCTCTTGCTCAGGTTTAGGGTAAAGAAAAAGCCTATATATAGCCTATATATATTTCATAAAATGGTTTTTATAATTTTTCACTCTACACTAACATCTGACGTTGTAAAGATGGCACACGAAACCAGAGAACCACTTCTATGAGTTCTGCAGGTGGTTTTGTTGTTGTGATCTGTCAGTTTATTTTTGACAAAGCATGCCCCAAAGTTTTCAGTGGGTAAAAGGAAGGGACGTAGCTCATGCTTTAACAACTAAGCCTATTCTTAGAACCTAATGGGGAAGGATAAATGAATGGATGGAATGCTTGGTCACTAAACATTTAATGAAGTAATACAACACAAAAGGAACAACTCTGCCCAGGGAATGCCCACGTTCACTAGTGGTGCATAAGCTTCAAACTGAAGAGCATTAAAAGGGGGGACCTGAAGAGGAGAGCTAAGGTTCACAGAGCAGGGAGGTTGTGCCAAGCCCATCATGCTGATGCTCTGCTTGTGGAGTGGGAGGACAATCACAGAACAAAATTAATAAGAAGGCTCCTGGTGTTACATTAAGTGAGATACCTCAGACCCAAGAGAACAGACGAAGCCTGTTGTCTCTCATGTGTGGATCCTAGGTTGCAAGGTTTGTACATGTGGGTATGGATATGGGACATGAAACTAGAAAGGGCACGGTGAGAAGAGAAGAGTGGACGTGCAGTGGAAGGGCGGGAGAAAAGAGGAACCAAACGCATGTATCATGGAAAGAGGATACTAACAGGGAGGAAAGGTATAACCTGGGATATGTGTGCCACAGTAGATGGGGAGGAGGTTTAAAATGGACAGGCAAAAAGTATAAAAACAAAACTCTTGACTTTATATGCTAATGAAAGTAACCTAATATAAACAAGGAAAAACAAATTACCCCGTAATTACAAGGTAACAATCCAGGGAAACAGAGCCCTGTCTCCAGGCTCAGACAGGGAAAAGATCCCAAACAAGGCAAGACCCATTCCCCTTGACTTCCCACCAAAGGATGAGTAAACTAAGGTAGAAGACAGAATTTCCTGAGGTTGCTTCCCAGGCCGTGCAAGCCTCAAATACTTACCACTTCCTCTTGCTGTTTTAGGTATGCTACATAGAAATCATATTCTGCTTGAACTCTGGTAATTAGCAGTGCAGAAACCTTCACGATTCTTGCCTCAATAGTTCCCACAAGTGAGCAGGCTCACTGTGATCTCCTTCCCTAAGGATATGACTGTCATTGAGCTTCCATGCAAGCATGTAGCCATCCCTTCACAGTGAGCACCAGAATGTGAATGAGCCAATGAATAGCAAATCCCACAGGCAATTCTCTGTGGCTTGCCCTGGCTGTGTTGTGCCTTGTGGTGTGATGATAGCAGAGAAAAGGAAAAGTGGTGAGCACACGAACTCTAGGACATGCCCCACACTCACAACTAACAGAGCTTCATGGGGAGGCACCTTAAACAAGGGAATGAGTTGCCTTTCTAGAAAATTGATAGTAATTTGTTTTTCTATCATTGGCTGTTCAATTTACTTGATTTTTTTTTTTTTTTATGAATGATCATCTAAATCAAACAGCCTCTGGAATCACCTCTGTGTGTGTGTGTGTGTGTGTGTGTGTGTGTGTGTGTGTGTGTGTGTGGAGAGAGATAGAGAGAGACAGAGACAGAGACAGAGAGACAGAGAAGGAGGGAGAGAGAGAGAAAGGGAGAGAAAAAGAGAGAGAGAGACTGTTGCATAGGACGATTTGAAGTCTCTGCTGGCCAGTGATGGCAGTAGGAGCACCAGAACCATCAGAAGTCATTTGCATGCCTGCCAGGGCCTGGCGATAAACAGCTGAGTACAGAAAGTCTATGTTTAACTATGTTTACAGCAAACTAACAGAGAAATAATTTGTCTATTAAATCTAAAAGTGAATTTTTAAGCGGATGTACTTCTTATGTAAGTTTACCAGCAAGTCATATTTTTATTTTATCTTACAAAATCATTAGAACATAGTTGAATAGAAAATAAAACTAGCCTGTCTCTCACCAAAGATGATAAGATGCCCTGGTCTAAGACAATCTTTTGTCTTTTTACAGACTATAATACCTCTGCTAATTGACAGTTTTGCTATGCCTTGTATTCCTAACATTGTCTTAGCCTTATAGCAAAGTGCGTATTATTCATGTCTATTTTATAAGGAAAAAATTCCTTTCCAGGAATAGTGAGTGAGCGAGGCAGACCTAAGGACCGGGCCATGAACCCACCTTCCTGCTTTTGTTCTTTCTTCTTTCCCTCTCCTGCCTGTTGGCCCAGCAGCTCCAAAGGTCTGATCCTCAGCCCTGACCTCTGTTTCTTGGTAGTGTGTGCCACTTGTTTCTGCCTTGCGTCCCACATAGAAAGAAGAAGGCTGACATGCTTCGTAGAACACTAAGCACTGATCTGGCTACTGGCCAGAGTGTCTTCAAACATTCTCTCCAGGAGGAGGCTGAACACCATTAGGTACCTCCATTATCAAGCTAGACTGTCTCACAGGGAGCCATTGGGTACGACTAAGGGCTGAAACATCTTCCTTCTGTATGTTACAGTCCCAGGTGCTGTGGGGTTTAAAGTTTTATTTCAAAGTTTTGAGTTTTAGCTGTTTCTTATGTCCTGGGGAAACAGAAAAATTCTAAATCTTACTTTTCACCCCCTAGATACCTATATTGATAGGTTTTTAAGTGAAAAAAAGTATTTGGTGAATAAAAATAGGAATTTTAATGACTTCTGAAAATTCACTACTAGAAATGCAAAAAACCTTCTCATTCCTTTAGAAGCTAAATTCTTTGTTTGTCAATTATGTACCTGAGATATCTCCCACCAGACCGTTGGGAATTCCTATGTCCCAACCATAAGAATGCCCAACATCAGGCAAGCTTCATAAGTCCCTCGAGATGAGTCCCTGTGCAAGTAAAGGGCTCAGGAGTTCAACGTTTAACAGATTTTGAGATATTGAAGGCATAAGTGTCATTGTTTAGCATGGCACTGGAGGCTGGGATCACTGGAATACACTGGGGTCGTAAGTCTCTCTGTTGGCAAAATAGACTTGACCTTTCTAAATGCATGAGCTAAATAGTCCTAAAGTATTTTAAACTTCATAGGTAAATATTTCAGTATGATTTATATTATTATTATTATTATTATTATTATTATTATTATTATTATTGTAGTTCTTAAGTTTTTAAAAATCAGTCCTTGGAGTTTTGCACACCTCATCTCTGTGGCTTTCACGTTCATTACCTAATTGGATCCTTAGAATGACCGCTGGTGAATACACATTATTCTGAGGTCTTTATCAATTATCTGTAATATTAAACTCTCAGATCTCATTTACTTCTGAACCTGGCCTTCAGAATGCTCTTATCCTACATATGATTCATTTCTTGTGTAAATGTCAGGGGCCAGAGAAAAATCAACTCGCATTCTGCCATTTGGTATGAAGCGAGGGTTCTAAGCCAACATCATTAGCGTGGACAGTATTTGTGGTAAGTTCTGCAAATACTGAGGGAGCTTTCAAAAGTTAGACAGCAACAGCACGGGCTTCTGCTTTCTTACAGCACTCTTTTGATCATTTGAAACTTCCTTAGACATTATCAAACCACATAAGTTATGTAGGCAAGGAAATTAAAGTCAATGTCTGTTTTACGAGTTTGATATTATCCCCTAAGATAGGCACTAGACAACTGGACTGTCCCACAAATGCTTCTGTTCTTACACGTTTCTCCTTTATACAGAACAGCAACTAATGTCAGTTACAAGCATGATGTGATTTGCATTTCTTACTTAGTAATGTGAAGTTAATCTGTGATGAGCAGCCACCATCTGAGATTTCAGGCGTGTCTTAACTATAATTGAAACTAATTAATTATACAAATTAGTCAAGAAAAAACTTGAATGCTACTTGAAGGCTTGCAAATAGTTTCCACACATACAAAACATATGTGCGCGCACACACACACACACACACACACACACACACACATACACACACACATCTTTCCCTAATTCTCTTGTTTAATTTTATCTCCAATTGTGAAGCAAAGCAGAGATTATAAGAAGCAGTCTCTTCCTGCATGGCTGTGTTCTTACAGGCCTGTCATCTATTAAGTGTTATTTTATGCAATGATGTCACCATAAAAAGCTGTGGCATTGTATCTGAGGCTTGGGGAAAGAAAAAGTGAATACATTAGGGCTCAAAGAGGTAAAATTGGTCACTAATTCTTATTAAACTAATGGCCATCTCTCTTGGGACTTAAGAGTTACAAGATTGCAAAGCCATTTCAGAGAAAAAGGAGGACTAAGAAAATGGGCCCATTGTGTGCTTTAGCATAAAGGCCTTCACTGGTCTTTTGGGAAAAGTGTACGTTTTTCAAACGTTTCCTCTTATGTCGAGCAAGGGTGCACCCAAAAAGAGACTAAGATTCTTAAGAAAGCCAGAAGAGAAGAAGCTCTCCAAGAGCCTTTAAAACTGTTTTACATGAACTCAACAATAGAGACAGAGGAAGTCAGCCAGAGCCTGCAAAGCTTTGAACCCAAAAGAGATGAAACCAGCACAAAGGAAAACCAGGCAGGTTCTTAAGGAAATGCAGTTTCATGGTAAAAGAAATCAAGCTCACTAGTAACATGCATGTCCTGGGGCTGCTGTAACATTTCCTCTTTCACATCTTGAACCAACTATTTACAGATGTGTAGTTCCAACGTGCAAAACAGGTCTAACTAGCCTGAGCATTGTGATCGGTGGACTTCGCTTCTGGAGAGTTCTATAAGAGAACACACTTGGCTTCTTGTGTTTCTGGTTTGTTGAGGCTGAAGCTGCTGGCACTCCACAGTCATGGCTCCCTTTTTCTTTCAAGATCAGCAAGGACCAGTCAAGATGGATTCCTCTATTCCAGGATGCCTTATTAGAGGACCTAACAGGTGCCTGAGACTGGTACTAAGTAATGCCCAGCTGCTTTCTGTCCAGAGATTGCCAGGGCAGACTTGCTTTGAGAACTCTCACAGAAGCATCATTTTCAAGTGCTATGTGTATTAATTTTCCTGAAAGTAAGTGATAAAATACAGATCATTCCAAGGACCTGGGAAAATTCTGTAGGAACCATCAGCCTGTTTGGATTGAAATGAAGGGAAACAGCACCATTTGCTGTCTTGAAACACCATTACACAGTGATGAATACTCCAGATGATTCCAGGAGACAAGAGGGATGAGGCTCAGCAAAGTTGTCTGCTTTACCCAAGACCAAATCATCTGTTGTTACAGAATTAGAAGATAAATTCAGTTTGCTATTCAGTTTTCACTGCTATGTGCTGCTTCCAGAGCTTGGAAGAATCTGGACCCTATAGATTTCTAACCCTTTTAATTGAAGCTATACCTTAATAGGAATATAAACTAATAAGTACAATATTGCATATCATCTTAGGAATTACTCAGCTTCTGAAGAAACTTGAGAAGAAACTCAAGTCCCAGCCCTAGACGGTGCAGCTATTTAACTTCCTCTATACAAAACCACGGCTTAGAGAACATGAGCAAAGAGGCAGAAGATGTAATGATGGGCGGAGTGCTTTGAAATGCACTTTCACAGACATGGCAGGGCTAGCTCAAACACGGACACAAAGCAGCTATGGTTACTTGTTCATGTTCTGAATAAAATCAAGCCAGCAACAATCCCAGAATAGGTGGGACAGGTGATCTCCAAGCCCCCATTCCTTACTGAGGGGCAGTGGATAGCTGCTATGGGGGTAGTAATCATTCTTTTTGAGGCTATGGCCACTGGTGGGTTTCCTATGCTCCAGAGCACAGTTATACATGCATGTACATGTGGGTAGCAGTAAAAGCACTTAGTTGGTTATTAAAAGGAAAAATGCAGAAGTTGGAAGGATAACATGACCTGGAGTTAGAGAGGAAGTTGAAGGGGCAAATGGGGGGGGGTTGTAGATGTGATCATGTTTCATTGAATACATGTATAAAATTCTCCAAGGTAAATAAACAAAGATTGTACACAGTTTGAATGCAAAAGCTGTGTGCTGAGCCCTGCAGCTCCCGGCAATGCATTGGGAAGGGAGCACATTGATGCTTCCAGTTTCAAGAGTTTCTTTTAATTCACAGTCTTACTGACTTTCTGTTGTCATCGATGCTTCCTCTGTTGATATTCACTTATGTCCTCTGCACAAAGAACATCTAAAAGGAAAGGCTTTCCTATTGAGCCTGATGTGTCTGTTTCTGGTGACACTCCTCAAAAGTTGACAGGACACTTGCTGCCTGCCCTACTCTTTCCCACAAGGTGGCTCATTTGAAAGAATCACATGTCTGATTTGCTTCTAATAGAGACAAAACATAGGGCAGTATTCATAAATGTATTTGTTATAATTACCATGTTACTTTCTAGCATGAGCATTTTTTTCTTTTCATAAGTACAGATTGTATACATACAAGGCACATATGAAGGTGCACAGCTTGATCGTCACTTACAACAGTCTATCCATTAGCTCACACAATTGTCACACTGTGAGTGTGTGTGTGTGTATGTGTGTGTAGTGCTTGTGTGTGTGTCTGTGTATGTAGAATGCTTGTGTGTATGTGTGTGTAGTGTTTGTGTGTGCATCTGTGTGTATGTGTCTGTGTGTGTGGAGTGCTTGTGTGTGTATGTAAATATGGAATGTTTGTGTATGTGTGTGGAGTGTTTGTTTGTGTGTGTCTGTGTGTACATATGTGGAATGCATGTGTATGTGTGGAGTGTGTGTGTGTGAAGTGTTTGTGTGTGTGTGTGTGTGAAGTGTTTGTGTGTGTATGTGAAGTGTTTGTGTATGTGAAATGTTTGTGTGTGTGAAGTGTGTATATGTTTGTTTGTGGACTGCTTGTGTGTGTGTCTATGTGTGTGTGTGTGTGTGAAATGCTTGTGTATATGTGTGTGTATAGTGTTTGTGTGTGTATCTGTGTGTATGTGTGTGTGTCTGTATTTGTGTCTCTGTGTGTGGAGTGCTTGTGTGTGTGTGTGTGTGTAATGCTTGTGTGTATGTGTGTGGAGTGTTTGTGTGTGTGTGTGTGTGTGTGTGTACATACGTGGAATGCATGTGTGTGTGCATGTGTGTGCACACACATATTAAGAGCTTAAGGTCTAACCACTTATCCAGTTTGCCTTGCATAGCCCCTCACTCTGTAGCCACTGTACTGCACATCAAATGTATCTATAACTTATTCGTCCTCTATAATGGAAGCTTTCTTGGTCAAAGGGTATAAACATTTCCTTTGAGAGACTGACTCCTCTGATTGCAAACAGCATTGAAAGCATCTCCTTTGAAAAATGTCATTATCCAATAACAGACCAATTTTAAGTTGAAAACCACAACCAGAATATTCTTCTAACACAACAGAATTTTCTCAAACTATAAGAAACTTAGATGAGCCAAGAGACCACAAAAATAGTTATGATAGCAATAAAATCTATTATACTGAGTGGCAAAGGAGACTTTTAATGGAAATCTTTGTTGATAGAGCTATGATCTCAGGTCAGATGCCCTGAATTAAGAATGAATTTTAAGAACAAAAATACTAGGACCTGGGGGATGGCTGAGTTGGTAATGGGCTTGCATCACAAGCATGAGGACCTGAGTCTGATTCCCCAGCACCCATGTATAAAGCCAGGTATGGTGATCCTAGGACTTGTGATAGAGGGTGAGAGTTATACATCTTGATCCACAGGCAGGACAATAAAATTCCACACTGGACAGAGCTTGAGCATAGGAGACCTCAAAGCCCATCCCCACAGTGACACACTTCTTCTAAGAAGGCCACACCTACTCAAACAAGACCACGCCCCTAATAGTGCCATTCCCATGGGGTAAGCATTCAAATACATGAGTCTATGAGGGCCATACCTACTCAAACTACCACATCCCACTCCCTGGCCCTCATAGGCCTGAAGCCATAACATAATGGAAAACACATTTAAAGGAAAACATTTAATTTGAGACTGGTTTACAGTTTCAAAGGTTCAGTCCATTATCATCATTGTGGAAAGCATGGCAACATGCAGGTGAACTCAGTGTTTAGTTAAGGGCTCTATGGCTGTGAAGAGACACTAGGACCATGGCAATTACCATAAAGGAAAACATTTCATTGGAATGGGCTCAGATTTCATCCATTACCATCAAGGCGAAAAGCCTGGTGTCAGGCAGGCAGACCTGATGCTGGAGAGGGAACCGAGAGTTCTACATTTAGATCTGCAGGCAGCTGGAAGTAACAGTGACATACTTCTTCCAATAAAGCCACGCCTACTCCAGCAATTCTCCACCTTCTGATAGTGCATGACTCCCCATGTGACTATGGGGCCATGTTCTTTCAAACCACTACACTCAGCAAACAAGGTGAAAGCCTCCTGAAGAAGAGAAGCTGAGGCTGACTCTAGCATCCATGCACACATGCATGAGCATTCACATGTGCACCCTCACCCACAAACCCTTCAAATCAGCCTCTTAGGTATTCTTGAAACAGGGCCTGGAAAGGAGTTAGAAACCTAGAGCCTATCAGTTGTACCATGTGCTTCACACTCATCAGAAAGCCTTGTCACTGAAAAACCAAGCCTAGGGCCAGTATTTCTTCATTAGTGCTGCTTGACTTGCTTTTGATTTCTGTCCCAACTGGGGGGGAACCCAGTGATGATAATAATATGGTGTCTCTCCTGGACTGCAGTTACAGGTTTTGTATGCTGAGTGGCTACTGCAGTCTTCCTTGGTGTTATTGTTCGTATCATCAGAACATAGTAGTTACTGAATTGAGGAGGTTGAAGTCAGGAAAATAAGGTCACAACTGTTTTGTAACCCATTTGCATGCATGGATATAAATATGTGCATTGCCTTAGAAACAGAAAGAACATGTGCTAGAACTGAAGAAAAAGAAAAGAAAAAAAAAGAGCTCTTTTCCTTCCAAAAGAAATCCCATTCCCTGTGTGTCATTATGCAATAATGACTGACAGCTGCCCAGAGGGTTTAGTCTCAAAAAAAGACTAATAACGGGTTGAAAGAAAAGCAGCTCATTAGGAGTTAGAAAGCAATGACTTTTCATAACCTCTGGCTAAATTTGTGATAAATATAATTATTGGTCTTACAGTTTCCTGGTGGAGCGCCCTTCTATCGCTACACAGATACAGGGCACTGCAGATGAGCTCTGATGGCTGATGTGGGCAAAAGCTGCTACCTGCGAACGGCGTGGCCTTGCAGAAGGTACAGCCTGAAAGGACAGATTTCAGTCCTAGTGATTCCTCTTGGCACTTGAAGCCAACGTTCTTAAAAATCCTGTGGGTGTAAAACTGGAAACAGAGAAACAGTCTCTGGACAGTCTTGAGGCTGAAGGTCATGCTGAGGAAAAGACCCTTCAGAAGGCTTGATACTTGCTCTCAGTAAAAATGTGTGTGTGTGTGTGTGTGTGTGTGTGTGTGTGTGTGTGTGTGTGCGCGCGAGCGCGCGCGTGTGAACATTTGTGTGAATAAAGATAATTGGCAAAGATAGTTTACTCACTTACAATTTTGAACTAATAGGCACTATCCTATAAAATTTTGTTGATTTTTTTTCTAGGACTCTAGAAGTTTATCAGAATCTCGTTTCCCAGGATTCATTGTTATTTAGCTCTACTGTGAAGACTATTCGTTCTAAAAACATCTTTGGAGACTCCAGAGCCATTCAAATTTTCAACTGGGTTTTCATTTGAAAATACGTTTTCAATAAAAGGAACATACTTTAGAATAAAATTATCAAGACTCTCAATATGTAAATGTTCAGAACTAGGCTATATCTGCCCCAGTAAGAATTTCTAATTTAGTCTAGCAACTAAACGTTGTGGCCCACTGCTTTCTTCTGTAGGAACTAGAAGTTTTGAAATGGCTTCTTACACGTTTTTTCTTTTCTTTACTCTTTTATTTTATTGCTTGAGAATTTCATGCACGAATATAATGTGCCTTGTTCAAGTCTACTCTCTATTCCTCCCGAATTCCTTTCCCTATGCCCCAACACAACTTCTCCTGCTAGCTCCATGTGCTCTCTTGGTAAGCAGTTGGGGAAAAAGTTCAAAATAATAAAAAAATATCTTGTTAAGGTAAAAAAAAAAATTGCTAGGAAGTTCACACATCAGTGCTCATGACATCTTACTGGAACACGGGCTATTCATTTATCTACAAATGGCCTGAGGTTCTAGGCTTGTACTGCAACTGCTGCTGGGTAACTGACGGGGGCTGAGGCTCCACACAGTCTTAAGCATTTACTATCTGGCCCTGTAGAGAAAAGCGTTGCAGATGGGATTCCTCGGTATTTCAGCCTGGAGGTCCTCAGCTCTGTCGTAGTCCCATGGCAAAGGATGTCCTCCACAATGTACTCTCTTACCTGCTTTTATCTCCCTCACCAGTGCTTGGTTTATCTATGTGTTTTGTTTTGTTGTCCTGTGTCATTTTAATTGTTTCCAAAATGAGAAACTTTATTATGTGTGCAATTCATATTCCTGACCCTCACAGTGTTTTCTAACTTAAATCTCCTAACTCCCAGTAAACGAATTTGTGTAACTGCAGAAGTTACTCTAATGATGTCTCAGGCAATGAATCTCTCCCTAGTAACTGCTCCACTTCTAACTCCAGAGCATGTGATGGGTAGACATTTTCTGTGTATCCTCTGCTCCCACGCCCACACAGACTTGGACCACTCTAGCTGTTATTCCAAGTTACGAAGCACAGCTTACTGTGCTTAGTTTGTATTACAAGAGGAAGTCATTAATAAAGGAGTGGTTATGATGGAAGAAAAAAATACCTGGCAACACCTAGTAACATTCACCTGTAAGTTCCAACCCACCCATTCCAAAGATATCAACACCTGCCTCTTTTCCTTGGCACATGGGACCAGGAAAGCCCCTGGGTAACAATAGCCTACATCATCCAAGGTCCATTTTATGTCTAACTCCACATCCAGAGAGCTTACCCTTCTCCCCAGACATCCATGTTCCTCAAGGGAAAGCACGCTGGCAAAAGCTAAAGACAGATTTGGCATCTTGGTTGAGACAAAAAAAAAAAAAAAATCAAGTCTATCAATGTAATTTTTTTAAATGCTGACTTGTCTTTCACTCTGTCAGTCTTTTCTCTAAGCTAAAGTGATTTTAAAAGAATCAGGCTCACTCTTGCCTCTGAGCCCTGTCTTCAGTTGTAACTTGATTAGAATCAACCCAAAATCTGTAGTGACAGAGGAGTCTGCATTCTCATTCTGCGAGTGAGGGATGGTGAGTTGGTGATATCAGCATCCTTCCTCCTGGAGCCTCAGCTGCTCACATCTCCACGATTGAACACAAAGTGTAATACCTGACACAAAGCCTCTTCATTGAGCTGCCTCCTTGCTCACATTCCCTGAGATTAGTGCCTGGGAATTTGTCTTATAGGTATGCACCTAATAACGTCTGCCATCAAACTATAAGAATAAAAATATAATGGTCTGCCTCAAATCAAAGAAAAGTCTTAGGCCTCTTTAAAAATTATTTTTTTCCACTTAGAAAAACAAACCAATACCATTTATGGATTAGTCCTTTGAAGTAAACTATAACTCAAATTACTAGAACTTACAAATAAACTTATAAATATATGCACATGGAACACATGTTTAAAACTTTTAAAAATAGTGGCAATTAAATTAATTATACTCATTTTATTTCATAAAAAAGTCAAATCAGAATTTCACACGAAATTATCTACTCTTTCAAAAATGCAAGCAAAATTTCTGTTTAAAACATTTTAAAAGTAATGCATTTAATTATTTTTGTTTTATTTGTATGTATGTATACTAACCAGATGTATGTATTCCATATGCCTGAGGAGGACTGTAGAGGTCAGCAGATTCCCTGGAACTGGAGTTCAGGCAGCTGTCAGCCACACTAATAGGTGCTGGGAAGGGAAGTTGAGTCCTCCACAAGAGCAGTAAGGGCTCTTCACCACTGGCCATCTCATTTCAACAAGCCCGAAGTAATTTCAAATTCTGTAAATTTTTCTGGGTTTAAATACTTTCACTTCTAGCTCTCTGTTAAAGACTTGCTTATGTCTGTGTCTCTAAGGATATATCTATAGCAAGGAAGTTCAACCAGAGGTATGCCACGGCTTTTAAAAGGCTTCTGCTCTTGTCCTCTTCTGTGTACAGACTCTTATTCTGTCTTACATCAGTCTGCTCTCCTACATTATAGGTCTGCAGTCGTACCTAAAGAAGTTCTTTAATGTGGGCTTTTCTAGTGCTGGCAAGAAGATTAGATTCATTGAAAATGATTGAATTTGCAGTGTGGGGTAAACATTTATTTTATATATTCATTTACTGACTTGGGTACATACATCTTTGCTTACTTGTCTGCTTATTGGTTTTTCAAGACAGGTTTTCTCTTTGTAACAGAGCCTTGGCTGTCCTGGAACTTACTTTGTAGACTACACTGTCCTTGACCTCACAGAGACCTGACTACCTCTGCCTCCTGAGTACTAGATTACTGGCATGCACTACAAACCCAGCTGGGGTAAACACTTCAACTCACTCATTCCAGTCCCTAGTCATTGGAAAGATACAAAGGAACAAATCATATCGTGCAAGGTTCTTCCTCAGAAGTTCCACCCAGCCCAGTCTATATTGGGCTCATCCTTTGTCATGTCTTACTTAGCATTAGAACAGATTCTTGACAGAGGCTGATTTCCAAGACTTGTCTTCTATTATTGATAGTTCATAGTTCACACAAAAGGATGTATTAATGTTCATATGATCTGTCTTCACTCTTTGTAACTACTGACACATCTCAAAAGGAATAATTCCTGGAAGGTTTTCTCTTTTCATGGGCCCTACAAAATTCCTGCTGCCTCTGAGAACATCTAGAAATAACTTTGTTCTCTCTTGGTGGAAAGGCATATGCAGACTACCCTGGATGTTGATGGGAAGAGACTTGTGATACTGAGAGCTACAACATAATCCCTGATATAACCAGATCATCCCCTCCATTCTCCATCACGCAGATGTGCCCAGCATTGGGAAGGGAAGCTATTTAACCATTCCATGCTTTCAGATTTGCCTCAAATATAAAAGTATAGAAAGGTTTCCTGCATTCTTCCTTTCTACTACATGTTTTCCGTTTATTTAACAAAACATTAACTGCAGACCATGCCCTAGAAATTCTCCTTAAGCTTATCTTTACTTTTAACAATTCATAAGAAAGCAAAACAGCTGCTTCAGCACTCTGGCTTTTACTGCTCATGTTGTCTGGGGCTCAACCCAATTAAAAGAAGTTGAGTGCCCAAATTCATTCCTTTGTCCATCACATTTCTTTACATTAGAAATAACTGCTTGCATTTATTTGATTATGTTCACTAGTTCAATAATTAAGGTTTAACTATGTGTTTAAAATAATATCCAATAATACACTGACCATTTAAGATATATCAATTATTATATTTACTGAAACACTTTGTCTATAATTCCTGAAAAGATTGTATACCTACACTCATACAGAATGTGTTACAGATAAGATAGATAAGAAGGTGTTTCTTATCAGGCCTCCCTTTACTTCCCCCACGTTCATTTCACTGAACCTTGTATGCAGTTGAGGGATCTGTCATTTGATTGATGGGACAGATGTTGAAAATTTTATCTTGACCTTGTTCAGGCCTCTAGTGTTTTCTCCTCCATCAGTGCTTAGAATAGGGACTTGTTATCCACTATGTAAACATAGTTCCATGGGTGAGAAGCAAGAGCAGGCAGGTTAGCAAGAATGGGAAGCAGTGATTAGGGCTGTTTAGATACCCAGAGTCAGAATCAATATTTTTTTTCTAAATTTGTCCCCTCCCTTTTTAATCTAAAAGAATATAGCTCAAATCAGACCAAAGATAAACAAGACAGAAATTACCCACTGATAGAGTGAAAGCAAAATCTGAGAGTATGTTGTCATTAGGTCATGTAGAGAGCACACTAACATGAGCATCTATGTTTGTGGTTTGAATAGCATATTAATATTTATTGATAGAATACATGCCTTATAAGGTTCTGGAATATAATTATAGCTAGCAAATAATTTATAAAGAAATTATATAACAGCCCAGTAATGTGCTCTCCCCACCACAAAACTGAGTAGAGCCACCAACATTCTCTGTGGGACAACCATGCAATGTGAAATGAACTCACCCCAAGCCTCTTCCAGCAGATCCTGTTTGAGCATCATGGGAAAGGAACTAATATATGAGTTCTTTCTCCCTTCTGTACATCATGTATGAAAGACATAGACCATTACTGCATTAAGGCCCTCAGAGTGATATATTTGTGGTAAACTTTTACACATACAAGATTATAGGCTTATGGGTCTGGGTTGACTTTTAGATACAAAGTATCATCTAGCTGTTCATTTCTCCCATAGGAAAGTCACACTTCTCAAATTATAAGACAGACTTTTAGCATTTACTATGGAAACACAAATTGATAGATTTCCTAGTGTTGGTTATCTGAAAAGTGACATTGTCTAAAATTATTTTTCCTTTTTAAAAAGTTGCCTCCTATTGGATGTGTGATTAGTTGTACTATTTTCTATTATTGAAATTACACACACACAAACATACACACACAAATTATATATATATATATATATGTCATATATATATATGTCATATATATATATATATATATATATGACAGATGGAAAGAACATGATGAGATGAAAATAAAAAAATATAGACCAGTAAGCCTTGAGCTTCATTGATAAAAACAAAGTGTTGTATAGTCTTTCTATTAGAAAAAACAAATATATTAACCTTATTCATCCCAAATATCTATTTGAAGATGTAACTACTCAAAAGTTTCATTTTATTGTTTCTGTGTTATTACAGAGGGCAACTGTCTTAGAGTCCATGACTCAGGGAGATACAAGCAAGAAAAAGGCATTGGTTGCTACCAGAAAGAGCATTCTAGGAGAACAAAAGTATACTAAGGGATTCTCTAGTTTTATCAAGACTAAAGAGCCATCATAGAGAGATTGAATAAAGAATTAGCTAACATAACAAGAAAAGAAAGATAAAAGAGAAGTTTATTTCTTCCATAACCAACATCAAAGCAGCTCTGCTCCATGATGTCATTCAGGACCACGACATCCATCCAAGTTGGAGGACCATGAGCTCCATTTAATTTAGATCCCTTAGAATTTATATGACCAATGAGGAGTTCACTTACAAATGCTTTTTCACAGTAAGAACAAATGAGAAAGTCTGTTCCAAGTAATTCCTTTCTGGAAAAGTCATATAGATTGATAATATCCATTCATATCTCACTTGAGAAAAATGATGGAGATTCATGACCTCATCTAGCAGTAGAATCTGGGAAATATGTCCTTTGTAGGAAGTTATAAGTCCAGATAACAAATGAAAATTAACGGGACTGCTGTGCTAGATCTGAGATGCTGGGATAGTGACAGAGGTCTATGCCCTTTTTTATAATGTTTCTAATTTTTTCATAAAAAATTATACATTGTAAGTACTCAGCCTTAGACCCTACCTTTGCATCTTCATCCAAAAGAACCACCCATTTCCAGATTTTGATTGTTATAATCATTGATCCTTTGGTGACTTCTTCAAAGGATATACTTACTTTTTAAAACTCAAACTAGTCAATTTAATATCTATTTACATTGTCCAACAATATACCTGCCTCCCATCTCTCATAATAGAATTTATCTGATATCAAATTAGTACCAAGAATCCATATCTCGGTTGCTGACATGAATACTTTATTTTTATGGCTTCCCAAATATTCTTTTTTATTTGTTTTTGATACTGTGTTTCTAAGTCTTGAAGAAATGATGACTATGGTTGGCTTCATTGTTCAGTGAAAAGCTCTGTACATACTAGGTCACTTACTATTTTACTAAATAGATTGAAATCGTGTCTTGGCAAACAATGATGTGTTAACTTCACACATTTGAAGAGTGACTGTACCTTTAGGAACTGCCTTCTCAAGCAAGAGACATTTGTACTTCTTCCAAATTGATAACGTACATGGAAGAATCTAAGCACTCTGATGTCCTTAGCCTTCCTTACAGAGTCTCAAGGGCCACTAGATCTCTATTTATATCAAAAGAGTCCAAATTCTGAAGTAGCAGATTGCCCACTCCTGGTTTTTTCCACCAGGAGCAAATTTTTACATGGATATTCAAAATTAAAATTTTAAATAAAAGTTTGATGAAGTGATGATGTTGACTTTGGTTAGGTAAAGTGTTTGTTCTTGTGCTCCAAAGAAATGAAATTAATGGGGCAAAGGTAGGTATGGTGTGTGTGTGTGTGTGTGTGTGTGTGTGTGTGTGTAAGTACATGTGTGTGTATGCATGCATATGTATGCATGTGGGGGAGGTTGGAGAGAGGGGGAAGCAGAAGAGTGGTGCAGAGAGGCTGAGAACTCCCAGGATCTTTAAGTACAAACTAGAGAGCCAGGAACTGATGAAGTCCATTCTGAGTCAAGCCATTTACAAAGCAAAGCCTTCCCATAGACTCCGGTGCTGGATGATGGTCACCTACCCTGGGAGGACAGTCTGTTCTACTCAGATTCAAATGTTAATCTCATGCAGAAACACTCTCTCAGGTGCATCCTGAACAGTGCTTATCGGATGTCTGGGCACTCAATGGCCCAGTCAGATTCTCATCGAAGATTAAGCATTACACATAATGACTGTCCTTATTCTCTTTGGTAAATGCTCTGAATTTGATAAATATGACAGAAGTATAAGGTAGATAATGAGGAGGACAATTCTCCTTTAAAACATTCTAAAGGGCTGGTATCTGACATCTCAGCTTAGGTGTGACTTGTGATGTATTTAAGGAAACAACCACACTCAAGGAGAGTTAATATGACACACTCAGGGCTACTTACCAGGAATAGAATATATACCATCAATAGGGTGTCTGAGACAGAACATGTGCTAATTCAGGAAGGGCAACACCTCCCTCCCACTTCAACAGTTCCCTCAGAGCATTAAAAGTGTTCTTCAATATCTAAATAAATATGAAATTGAAAGTAGGCACCAAACTTTGCAATTAGATTGTCCTCGTGTTATGGCTGAAGCTTCTAGGCTGACTGTATTCTTGAAGTGATGCATAAAAATGATAATGATTCGTATTAAGTACAAAGGCCACAGATAATCAGTTTAGATAATTACAGAAGAGCAGATTTCTGCTATTTCAACTGGCTCTTTTTAATTCATCAGATAAGCCTAATAACCAAGCAATTTCTATTTAATATTTGCTGGACACATATAATTTCCAAATCCTGCAAGTATTATTATGCTCCCTTAAAATGTATGCTAAGGCTGCTTAGGAAACTGTAATGTCAAAATTGTAATAGCTTTGTTGAGTACACCAGACTTCACAATGTTAATGGGATGGCCCCTTCACAGCCTTGCACTGGTTGCCCTGACTTCAAGGGACAGAGCATACAAGCTGAGTGACTACTCTTTCTGTTACTGTGGCTCACAATGGAAAGCCAGAAAAGGAAAACCTGAACACCGTTCTTAAGGACAGCAGAGCAAGAACATGTATAATTAACTGATAATCTTGCTGTCATAAGCTATTTCCCGCTCTGAGTCCCAAACATATCCCAGTTTTAATGATTGTTAAGCTAATAAGACGCTAAAAGGGAGCTTAGCCTGCAAAAGTGTGGGTTTGAGATTTGTGTGCCTTTCCCATCTTATCTCCTTGTCTGTAAGTGGCTATTGTCAAGGATGTTTTAATGCAGTCTGCTGGCTGACTCTGAGAGGGTCACGTAAAGGAAAGAGCAGCACTGAGAAGATGGCTGTAGAGAAGACAGGTGGACCTTTAATAATGAAACTCAGACCTTTACATCATGAAGCCTGCTATATGTGTCCTTCACTGGCATCTGTACCAAAGTGAACAGAGTACATCCAAAGGCTGCTGGCTTATAGTTGACGCAGCAAGGCATCCTTGTCAGAATTAGAAAGATGGCAGACAAGTAGTTGCTTATTTAAGATCATTCATTCTGACCACTCAGTAACTAAGTTAAGGAACTACTGACAGTAGCTGCAGGCCAGCAAACACTCTGAAGGGCCCTGCACCGGGGAAGGCCAATGTCCTTTAAAGGCTGCATACATGGATTTATTCACAATTGGTTTGAGGTAGCAGGATCTGATAGAATAAGGAAAGAATTCTGGGCCTTTCCTGCATTTCTAAGCAGAGAAGAAGGTGACCTCAGGGTGTACACGAATGACAAATACCTTACCCAAATGAAGACATACAAGAACCATGACTCTCAAAGTAGAAATTATGCCTACTTCGCATTTCCATAGTCAAGTCTCTGCAACTTGTATAAGAATTAAAGTCTTAAGACCCATGTTTTTTTTAAAAAAAAAGTTCATCAGAAGCACCTGTTGGTGCTAAAAGGTAAACAGGTTCTGTTTTTGAAAAGCAATTATTTTGCAGAAAGGATACAGCCACTCCTCCCTTTAGAGCGATGAACAATGTGTTTACTATAAATGCTAATTAGTCCTTAAAGTTACTAATGTAATTATTTTCAATTAATGACATAAATCTGACAGCCCCTGAGGATAGGGGGATTTTTCACTTTAAAGAGTGGGTTTTCAAGCACTGTTCCTCTAACCTACTTGCTGATTTTGTACTGAATCGTTGTGAAAAGAAAAAAAAAGTTAAAAAAAAAAAAAAAAACCCACCAACTTGCCAGTCATTCAAAGAGGATGAGGATGTTTGGAGCTAAATTAAGAGGCTCTACCACACACAGGTCCTGTGATCCTCGGGAAGGGGCTATTTTTAGTCCTAACAAGAGCAGGTCATAGATTTAAAAGTGTGAGCTGTGAATGCCCTGGTTAATTTCTAATCGGGTATCTTGTTTGGAGGACTGTCTAGAAGGATTATTTGGACACGGAATAAAATGAAAAGAACAGTGTGTGTGTTCCCTAGGATGGAAGAGGTTGAAATGGGTCTAGCTTCTGTGTTTCTCTTAGACTTGATCCTTTGCAGTCCAGTGCCACCTTGCTCCCCTGTCCACAGTACCATCTCTGGATACACAAGTTTCACTCTGGTTCCCTACATTAAACACAATTATCTAGCTCACAGGATACGTTAAAGAGTCACCAGTCAGGATGCAGAGACAAGTGTCTCATAGCTTCCAGAAAAGGAAAGAAAAGGAAGCATGGATACTTAGGATGCATATAAAACTGTCTGCAACAGACAGAGTCCACCACCGGCAAGAACACCGCTCTCCAAGCTACCAAGAACCCAGGGAATCTCTAAGAACTGTAAAGAGAGCCTATAAAAGACTCATTTTCATAGGTTTGAGTGTTTCTTCCTAAATATGTCCTAAGTTCATCACACCCAACATATTCAAATAAAACTCACTCTTCCTTACATATTCCGTATCTAAGGGTTTGAAACTTCCTCTACCCCCCCCCCAAAAAAAAGAAGAAGAAGAAGAAGAGGAAGAAGAAGAAGAGGAGGAAGAAGAAGAAGAAGAGGAAGAGGAAGAGGAAGAGGAAGAGGAAGAGGAAGAATAAGAAGAAGAAGAAGAAGAAGAAGAAGAAGAAGAAGAAGAAGAAGAAGAAGAAGAAGAAGAAGAAGAAGAAGAAGAAGAGAAACTTCAAAGCCATTCTTGACCTCACCTTCTTCTCTCCTTTTCAGCAGTTCCTATTAAGTCTGTATCCAGATTATTATTTATTTTCTCCTTGCTTACCATTCCAAGCCCTGACCTTTTTTTAATTTTTAGTTACTATTTGACAATTTTTGCACACACACACACACAATGTATCTTTATCATAGCACAGCAAATTCTCCTACCAGACCCCTCAATACAACGTGTGTATTCCCATATTCATATCTTTTTCATTTGTTTTTTTTTCTTCTTATTAACCCACTGAGTCCAGTTACTGCTGCCTGCATATCATGGGCAACCAACCAATAGTGACACCCCTGAAGCACAATGACTGCACTAGCAGCTATCAATTGCTAATAGCTCTTCAGGTAGCTGTGGAACCTCACAAAGCCTGCCATTCCCCACACCGGAATCAGTGAGTACTTTGTGCAGGAAGTCTCGGCTTCTGGAAGTTCTTGAGTCCAACAGCCATGTCATTCAGTCATTCATTGCACTTCTTCTCACCCTCTTGCTCAGGGCATGGGCATGATATATGTAGGAGGAGCTAAGGTGGGAGAAGTAAGGAGAGGAAGAAGTAAATAGAGGAGGAGGAGAAGGAGACGAGACAAAGGGGGACATGGAGGCTGATGTTCGATTGTCTGTAGCAGTCAAAGGTAGTTGGTATGTCTAGGTTGGGTATTGGGTTATGCTTCTGATTGTAAGGGCATCTTGTTACTGAGCATTACTAAATATATAAGCCTTTGATTAATCTTTAAGCCCAAGCAAATGGCCGGATGATCTAGGCAATGCCCAGCCTTGCAGAGACAGCGTGGAAGATTGCCAGAACTATCTCCCACGCTGGCATCTCGTGGGTGGCAGGGCTGGTGTTTCTGGCTGGCCGTTTCTAGCTGTGGCCCCCACATGGCCTCCGGCCACTGAACATGGTGTCTGATCTAGCCAGAGCTACTGCAGCTTAGATAGTCGGCTTGACCGGGGCCTCTTTTAAAATAATTACTACAACAGATATACAGGCCCCATTTAAGGCGGAGCACTAAATCGTCACTTGTTTTCTGCAATTTGTACAGATATGAGTCTCTGCATTAACTACTACTCACTGCAAAGGCAGCTCCTCTGAACAGGGATGAGAGTAGCACTATGGTGTGAACATAAGTGTATTTACAAGACAGTTTGACCACAGATCTGTCTAAGAAAACTAGTTCTAAGCTTTTCACTAAGGTCTGTGCCTGGACCTTGTAATTTCAGACCCTTTCGACTGTAGCCCATCAGCTCCCCCTGTTAGATTAGCGAATAGCACTGAATGCTTCCTGTAACCCTCCAAAAGCTTCTTGTGCTGCTCCCAATTTTCCATCAAGCCTCAGACCGTCTTGTTCCCTGAGCCTATGCTTCAAAGAATTTAGCATACTTAGGGTGATGGAAGTGAGACTACAAGAAACAAGATGCTTTAAGTAGGAATGTGTTTGCTAAAGCAAATTGAGTAAATGTAAAAGAACAAATTAGAACAAGAAAATCCAGGGCTTCGCAGTCAGGAAGCCATAGACTGAGCTTAGATCATTGCAGGAGTGAGAACTACACAGGGACGGGACTTCTATGTTATCAACACAGCTGTGTAGTCTGCAATTTGGAAAGCGGTGAGGGTTTTAAATGGAGTAACAGGAGTTGAGCATCTAATGTAAAGCTCTGCTTACAAGAGACAATTACTGTTCTTTTAACTAAGCCTTGCCAAAATTGTCTCTCGATTTTTCTTTTTAAGTCAAAGCTAAGCCTACTTGCAAAAATTCCACAGGGCAATGATACACCATTCTAAGTGTATCATTCTGAATCACCTAGGATAGGTGTATCTTTTGATCCAGATTCCTCATTCTAAGTCTAAGGACTAGTAGCAGAGAGAAAGGCAGGAGGAATCAAAGTGATGAGGAGGTGGAAGCAAGAACACTCAAGCAGGTATGTTGACTGCAAAATAGTGAACCCGACGATGCATGCAGCAGCACGGGCAGTCTTTGCTAGTGGGGAGGGACCCTTCTGAGGTATCGAGACAGATCTTAAACTGGAGGGTAAGAGCACAGAGAGAATTCCGAAGACATCAGATTGTCTCCCAGCTCTGCTGGCTCGTTCATGTGCAAAAACATGTCTGAACTACTCAGTGCACACGAGGCTCCTCTGTGAAGTGAAGATAAGCATTGTACCTACCTCAGAGAGGTAAGTAACTGTATAAAGCGGCCATGCTTGATTCATAGTGAGCGACTGCAGACCTACTTGCTCATGTTTCTCTGTGACACCGACTTCTCAAGGTGGGCCTGAGGTTAAATACCTTTTTCAGGGAGGAATGTCTGGGAACAAGAGTTTATTGGCTAAGCCCTCCAGGCCTTTAGGTACCTCATTAAAATGGAGATCTCTCTTGAACCTTTGTGATCTCTCCTTGTGGAGGTGATTGAGGCAGCCCATACATGACTGATGGCCACAAATCTGTGGGGGTCTGCAGCTAGTGGCAGGGGCCTGGTGCCCAAGAACAGGCAAAATCTATGGTCCCTTCAGGGTTTCCGGGGTTTCAAGCCTTAGCTCAACAAGGAACCAGGCTGCCTTTCATGGTCCCACGGAGTTTAACCCTAAATAATAACTGATAGGTGGAATTACAAGTTACCAAGTAAAGAATCACTAAACAGCACCACACCGTTACTTTCCTTTAGAAAACAGAAATCAAAGGAGGGCATTAAAAATAACAACCCATGAAAGCCAAGTGCTACAGCCTAACAAACTGCCTTGTAAAAAGCAGTACTCATTCATTTTTATGTCCATGGGTGTTGGGCCTGCATAGATAGCTATGTTCCATATGTGTGCTTGGTGCTCAGAGACCAAAAGAAGGTGTTGGATCTCATAGAAGTAGAGTTACAAGTAGAGTGTCATGAATCTAAACTAGGTGTGTTGCGAGAGCAGTCAGGGCACGTAACCACTCGACCATCTCTCCAGTCCCACAACAATATGTCCTTACTACTACACAACAATGAACGTGCTCTGCTTAGTCAATAAATGCTCAACAGGAGTTTCCTAAGACTAGTAACCATCATAGTTGACACTGGTTGAAGTCATCCACGTGCCAGGGCCAGTGGGAAGTGCTATGGATGCATGTCCTTATCCATCTCATCAGTTCTATAAGAAAGCAACTGCAGGCCCTTGTGATTAAGGTTTTGAAGAACTTGCTTTCGCGTCTTATTTCTGGAACTTACTTCAAGTCATCATAATGTACTAATGTTGCTCCTAGTAAATAAAAGATCAAAGGTTTCAGCTTCATAACGTGCATTTTCCTTATGTCAACAGCCAGTGTCTATTAGTCAGCAAACAAGGAGTCTATACTTATCAGCACCACGATTGCTTGAGATTGTTCTGTAAGCGCTTATTAATGAAGTAATACAGGAGCAAAAGGGAAACAAATTAACGGTGTATGGTACTGAAATCCTAGCACGCAGGAAGCTACAAGTGAGCACTGCCAGGGGCTCAAGTGTGATGACTACAATTACAAAGTGGAGGCCAGCCTTGGCTACAGAGTGTAAATTCTAGTTGGAAAATAACAGCAGTGACAAAGAAAAGTAAATATTCAGGTGACATATTCTACTACAATAGAAGCCACACTTCAAAAATAAAACCTAAAAATAAAAGCTGCAATCTTAGTCAGAACAAAGGCCTATGCCCTCAGGAACTCAATAAAATGGAAAGGCAAAAACAAATTACAAAGGGAAAACTACCGTGCTTTGTAATACAAAGGGACGAGGCCATAAAAATATTAGGGTGAAAAAAGAAACAAAAAAACTTTTCAGCCAATATGAAAAACAAAGGGACCACCACATAAAGACACTATATAAAAATTCAATGAAAAAAGTATAAGCTCAGTTAGCAATCAAAAGAGTATCATTTTCAGGAATGAGATGTTTATTAAAACAGTGATCACTTTATATATACCATTTGCTTTTTTTAAAGAATATCCTTGAACAATTGCATATATAGAAGAGTAAATTTCTTTAACTTCCTTTATCAGCAATTCAGTGACAGAAATGAAGACTTTAGGCATTTCATTTCCTGAGGCTTGATTTGCCATGTGTGGGTCTGTCTCCCAGTCGTGGATTGAAACTTAATCCCAAATGTGAGCATATTTGGGGATAAAATGATTGGATTAGGAAGGGGTTCTAGTTACATTTCTATTACTCTGATTACCCTACCCTTAAAACTCGTTGAGACAGAAGCTTATTGAACCTTACAATTAGTTGCAGGTCACAGTGCATTCTGGGAAAGTCAAACTACATCCACAGTCTAGAGCAGAGAGAAATGACTGCATGCGTGCTCACAGGCTTGTTTATGCTCAATTCCATCTCTCCACACCCATGCAACTCTGAATTCCTGCTAGAGAATAATGCAGCCAACAATGGGTAGGTTTTTCCATATCAATTAAAACAACTCCCTACAGTGACATACCCACAGGCCAAAGCAGCTAAGACTCTTTTCCCAGGTGATTCTTCTTTGTATCAAATCAAAGATCAAAACTACCCATCAAGAAGGGTATTCTCTCCTTTGCTCAGAGATCTCAAGAGACAGATTAATGCCCTGAGAGGGACTCTTGCTGGTGGACAGCCCTGTCTACCCAAACACACACACACACACACACACCAGTGCCTCCAGAACTGTGCAAAAATAAATGCATATTGTTTCTAAGCCATCCAGTGTATTTTGTTATAACAACCCCAAAGGACTAAAATACTACTTATTCAGTCATTTCTATAGTACATATTAATCCTAAAGGAATAACTTAAAATTTGGACAGGAATATCATTTGGAATGTTACATTTAATACTGAAGAAAAGAATGGAGCTACTCTACTTTGCATGATAGAAAAATGGTTAAATTAATTTTGCTAATGCTTTTGCTAACATTCTGAGCTAGCTTCTAAAATGTTATATGGACACTCACTTATTTAAAAAGATCCATGTCAACATACAAATATCAAAAACTGAATGAAAATGTTAGAATACTTGCACGATCTACAATGTTGTGATACTTAATATCTATTGTCAGCTTCATTGGGTTAGAAGCACCTACACCGTTAATGAGGCATATCTTTGGATGTACACCTAAGGAACCTTCCAGGGAGGGTTAACTCAGCTCAGTTATTAAGGAATGCCTATCTTAAAAGCTGGTGGCACTGTCCCAAAGGCTAAAGTCATAGACCTAATAAAATGGAGAAAAGAAAAAAGCAAATTAAAACCCAGTGTCCGTCTCTCTCTGCTTCCTATCTACAGATGCAGGGTGATCAATCTGCTACCTTGTCTTTTCCACCATAATAGATTGTTAACTCTTCAAACTATGAACCCAAACTAATCCTTCCTTAAGTTCTTTTGCCAAATATTTTGTAAGAAAATCAAGAAAAACAATTAATACAAATCCTAGTTGTGCAGTGACATGCAAAATACATAGAAATGTTGGCAACAGATATTGCGTTGAGGTATACATCTTTATGCTTTTCTACTTCTCAGGGCTATAAGGAATGTATATAATTTTTATGAACTCAAATGCTAAAAATATAGTAAAGCCTACATTGATGACACTCTGCAACTCTATGATGTGACATTATCTCAGTTTTTGCCAGCACAAAGCCCCAATGTTAGTGGTCTATTTTCAAACACGCTCTACTCAATTTTTAGAAATAAGCCAACTCCCATGACATGATTGACATTTATTAGAGTAACTAATGTCGATGGCCTGTTGGTGTGGTCCCAACTACAAGCATGCATCTCTGCTGTTTCGGAGCCTAGCTTGCTTACCCAGACAGTCAGTGCTGCCAAAAGGAGTTGGGAGTAGAGGAAGGGTAGCGTAAAGGAGATTATTGCCGGGGTCTATACTTAAAGTCTCACCAGTGTGTCCTTCATTTTAATGATGAAACTGTCACTGATATCCAGAGTTTGTCCTCAATTGCCTTCAGCCCATTAACTGCAGTAACCCATGGGAGTGTTTTCTTTCCTGGGTGAAAGTCAGATCACTCAACTGGATGAATAACTTGTTCTCATTCCACAAACTGGTTGCAATTAATTTCATTAATTCTACTGAAATTTTGAGGATATGAGAAGCCCAGGAACAACTTTTAAGAATGTTATACTTCTTGTACATGCCCCCTCGCCCTTTCTCAAAGCGTAGAATTAAATTTAGGTTTAAAACATCCTATAATAATCTCCAATCCTTCTTCATTAAAAACACAAAACAAAAAGTGATTCCCTGAACTAAATACCTTCACACAATACTTTTCAGACTACGGTATCCATATTATGAACAAAGTCTCTTTTCTGCTCTAAATGTTCATATTTAGACATTATATGCTGTGTGTGTGTGTGTGTGTGTGTGTGTGTGTGTGTGTGTGTGTGTGTGTGTAGACAAAGGTATAAGTGTGCACAACTCAGCCAAGCAAAGTGTACGTTGGGTGGCCATGACGTTAATAGACCTCTAGAACTTAAAAATTCATTAATGCCCATCCAATTAAGCTCAATCTTATTGCTCTATGGCAAAGAAAACAGCAAAATCATTGGAAATTCCAAGCATTGCTTATATTAAGGAAATTATTCATTTTTATTTCAACTTTTCTGAATTTTCTTAAACTTCCTCATTGAGTACATATTGCTTTTCTAGTGGAGAAAATACGTTTCGGTTGTTCTCCGCCTAAACAGAAATTAAACCCAGCAAGAATGGAGATTTTGCAAGAAGCTGTTCTACGGTATAAAGAGAGCTACCACTTTCGTGTGGGGCTCTAAGGCAGCTCTCAGGAGAGGGAAGTTGTCTCCAGGAAGAGAAGCAGCCAAAACAAATGAAATCCACAGGGGAGGTGGTTCATGATATGAGACTTGAAGAATGAGTAACACCCTCACATGTTCAAAACCATCACAACAGAAACAATAAAGCATCCTACAGCTATCCTCTGGTGACACAAATCTGCATTTGTGAGACCAACTCAGTTGTTATCCCCTTTAAGTTCAATGTTATTCTTGTTTCACTTAATTCTTTAATAAGTATTGAGATTATAAATGAGTTTCCATTTTAATCTGTTTTATGTTAAATAAGAAAAAAAATGAGTCATCTCTCTCAACACAATGATTATTTCAGAAATGAACTTGATCTCAAAGATTAAACAGACCCAATTGTTCTTTCAGTTCAGCAGATCTGCATTTTAGAGATTTCTGTAGAGAATTAGAACAGTTCCTCACAGCTAATTATTTCTTAGGAATCTGACTAAAAGTTCCAAAATTTGGTTCATCCAGTGCAGAAGAACACTTAAGGAAACAATTTATACTGCTTCAGGACAAGTGTGAGGCTGTAAGCTGAAATATGAGTGTGTGGTAACAATTTCTGACAGAAGTGCTTTCCAATATTTTCTTAGCATAATTATTAAAAGCACTGTAAGGCCAGTTCGGAAAAATGTCTGATAACAATATAATAATGTCTAGACCAAGAACAGAAGCCTGAATGTCCAGTCCCTATTCCTCTATT
Organism: Arvicanthis niloticus; assembly: GCF_011762505.2. NCBI lineage: Eukaryota > Metazoa > Chordata > Mammalia > Rodentia > Muridae > Arvicanthis > Arvicanthis niloticus. Next base: position 75,192,312 of record NC_047667.1, on the reverse strand, counting down.
TAGTAGACAAGAGATTACAGACTGGACTCCAGCTCTCATGTATTTATATCCACCCCAGTTGGGAATGTAGTTCAGTGGCAGGGCACTTTACTAGCTTTCTCAATGCCCTGGGTTCAATTCCCAGTATCACAATAAATTAAGTAGCCAATGGCATTGCATCACACATCTGTAACCCAGCACTTTGGAGCTAGAGCCCAGGGGAGAACCCAAGGTAGGGGCCAGCCAGGGCTACATAATGAAATCTGCTAGGGAGAGAATAAAGGAAAGGACTGAATGAAGAAGGAAGGAAAAGAAATGAGAACAGAAACAAAAAAGAACATGAAATATCCATTGGTTTGGAAGAATTCAAAATCACTATATTGTTTTGATTACCTTGGTTTACAAAGTGAATCCTCCCCCCCCCCAAAAAAAGATGAATAATATCTAAGTTTAAGGAACTGTAACATGACAAAGCAGACAATTAAACCCAAGCCTTCTGTTTCCAAGCTCAGTGCTTCTTCTATGTCTATGGTAAAGATAAATAAATATAACAAACTGTCACAGAAACAGCTGATTAGGGGCATGTATGTATGTATTGAAAATAGGGCATCACATATACAGCATGGAAATATTAATTAGCAGCATGAAAGTGTGGACAGCTCACTAACTTGTGGGCTTGCCCTATAAAGATGAAGTTTTAAAGATGTGCTCAGTGTTCAACACTGTAAAAATCTCAGTTAGAAACAGAAAGGTCATGACATTGAAGCTTCAGCTGGAATAAACCAACCAACTTTTAATGAAAGTGAGAAATACTCTCAGGTTATTTGGTTATTAACCATGCAAAAACATCTCTTTCATCTCAGTAGTTAACATTAGCCAACCTGTGCAAGAGCCCACCTCTTACTCGAAAAAAACCTCACACTGCTCTTGTATCCCAGATATATACCCCTCTATTCTCACCTTCAAGGCTTGCATAAATGTTTTAGGAATCTCATTTCTGTCTTTTCTAACCACCTCCATTCTCCCCTTTGTGGTAACAAGTAAGTACATTCTTGTGTTTCACATCTTACAAACCAATCAAAACTCCTCTTTGTTCTCATGAATCAATCGCTATTCAACCTCTTACCTTCTTTTTAAAGTAAAGGTTTTTCCTTATATTTATTGTATGTGTATGAGTGTTTGGCCTGCATGGATGTCTGTGCACTACATGTTTGCCTGGTGTCAACAGAGTTCAGAAGACAGTGATAGATCCTCTTAACTGGAGTTAAGAATGGTTGTGAGCAGTCATGTGGGTGCTGGGAACCACACTCAAGCCCTCTACAAGGGCAACCTTGACTGCCGAGTCACCACTGCAGACTAAAGTAAATATTTTGTCAGAGTTATCTGCATTCACGGTAGCCTTCCTACTTCATGTAAAATAAAAGGTAAAGCTTGGTGTCTCTCTCCTGTAGGATATGGGAAAGAGATCCTGTGTCCTCACCACTGAAACAGTGCTAACAATATGCCCAGCTCAGTAAATACTTGTTGAAAAAAATAAGTCATTTAAAACTATGATTTCCATAATATTGCTAATTTCTCATATATTTCTTAAATACAAGTCACCATATATCATAAACTTCACGTGATCTTCAACCAAATCTCTTTTGCTTGAGTGCTTTTGGAATTTGAAAAAGACTCAGATACTCAGAATGCTACTGCTAATTTGTAAATGTAATTTAGTCCTTACCAAGACCAAAACAGATTTTTTTTTGTATAACATAGCAACATAATGTAAGAGTAAAACCTATTTTGAAAAACAAGCATCTTAAAATAAATAAGAAAAGCTAAGAAAGATGAGTAGTGTGGATAAATCTGTGCTAGCAAACATTAAATGGATTTCCAAAATATATCAAAGGTATATAAAATAATAGTAATTAAAACAGTGTGAACATGACACAAGTTGAGAGATCAGAAACAAAAGATTGCTCATAGATGAGAAAGACTTCATGTAAAGACAGCACAGTAAATCGGGGAGGGAAATAACATTTCTGAAGACAAGATATTGGGACAGTGTCCCAGGGACTCGTTCAAACTCAAAAATATCACTACCTCAAAATCTCATACTAATCCCAGATGTATTCCTGAAAGAAAACAAAATAATTGGAAATCTGTTTCCTAGACTTGGAGTTAGGCTTTTTGGATTTATCAACAAACTTAGAGTCATAAAAACACTGACAGGTGTCAGAATCGATGACTTTAAAATGAGAAAATGCATATGGTAAAAAAAAAAAAAAAAACATACACACACATTCAGAAACTCCACGTCCGCAACATTAAAAGGCAAACAGAAAGCTAGCCTACAGTTTGTATTGAGCACATAGTGAAGATTAAAAAAAATCTGTTTAATCGTCAGAGATAAGAACATTTCCATTTATAAACAGGAAAAGGAAATAGAATATAAAAGAATAAGTGTACTTTATCAATGAATACAAGAAAGATAGAAAACTCATAAGCGATTAAGAGAATAGATGTCAGAATAGTCAGGTTTCTTTACCCTACCCAGTAGGCAGACAAAGGGAAAAGACTGGCAATAAGCCAGACGGCCAGGACAACGGAGACTAGACTTTTGAAACACTGTTTTTGTGAGAGCCAGCTTAGGCGATGTTTCTGGGAGTTAGTTTGTACCTAATGTAATGTATTCATGAGGGGAATAACTAGACAACTGGTCCATGACAGGTACTCTTTGCAGTCATTTATAATTGAAAAACAAGATGCCCACTATTAGATTATTGTATGTATTACCATTGCATGATTCAAGAAAATATTAAAGAGATATAACTCTGGGCTCTCCCTAGGCTGTTGAAATGAGGAGATCCAGAACAGGTCACGTGGTCAAAGGCATGTTGTGAGACTATAATAGCACATCAGTGGTACTCCTTGGCCCTACTCTTGCTGTCCAACTGCATTGTTCCTGGCAACACCTCCTTTCCTTGTCCCTGCTACCTGCCAGGCCTCCTTCCTGCTAGTTGTCCACACAGCAGTCCTGACGACAGACAGCTGGACATTGCCGGCATCCGCTTACCTCTTTACTTCACTTTGGACTTAAAGGCTGCTGCAACAGATTGCCACTGCCTAGTTTCTTACTCTGTCCCCATCTAGCCCTTGCTCACACCCCAAACCTCTCTCCTGCCTACTTGTTTGCTCTAGTGTCCGACCATTGTAGCCATCTTTGCCTTCCACCACCCGCATAGAGCACTGCAAACCTTTATCTTCTATGCTTATGATTTTCTGCCTGGATCCTTCAAGCCCTCAGCAGTCTTCCTCCCCACACTGCTTTGTCTGTGCCCTTTGTACGCCATATGAATATCGTTTCCTCAGGACAGTCTCCTCTGGTCACCGGCCCCAGACCAGCTCCCTTTTTATATGTGCTCCTGGTTGTTTGCATCGCCATTAGCATCCATCTCTCTGTGCCCAAGCTGAGGATGAAACCTTTTGTTTCCCTCTTCTCCAGCTCTTGTGAACTTGATACAGACTGGTTTACATTACACAGGCACACTGTGAGGAAGGGAGGGAAGGAAGCAAGGAAGAGAGCTGTAAGGGCTTGCCTCTTTTAGTTGATGTCCAGAAGCAGAAAAGGGATTATAAGGGTTTGCTGCTGTTATTTGATCAACAGACGTAGACAAACAGCCATAAAAAATAATTATAAGACTATGCACATTCACAGAAGTTGCATATTTACTACTAATTTTGACCTTCCAGATTCCGATCATTGGTGCCTGGATCTTAAATGTTATCAATGATGGTATCTGTTCTATTTTTTAATTAGCATACAGTACAGCAAGAATTCTTGCTAAAGTGTTGGTTTTAGATTTAAATTTCTTATTCCCTTTTGTACTATCTCTCTTTCTTAGAAAATTTCTACTTTAAACCAAAAGAGTAAGAGTTTTCCCATCATCCTTTTCTTTCTTTATGTTTTCCATTTCATACACACTAGCTACCAGATTACCTATTCTCATGGTCATCAAGCAGTTCCCAGCTCAGCACCATATATTTAAATTCTGGAGCTACATTACTGGCAATAACTGTTTATATGCCCATGGAATGAAGAATCAGACTTTTGTATGGAACACATCTATTTCTCCCAGTGTGGCTACTCTGATCTCTTTGGAAGATTAAGGGTCATATGGAAGGAAGAAACTATGAAACTTCACAGGTAGCTTGTGGGTTTAATAAAAACTAATAATTAACAATAATAAATAAATACTTAAAAAGATAAAGATATTTTCTGAATTGTGTATGCAGATTGGCACCTGTAGCTGGTGGGTGGTCGAATATTTATAATCATTATATTTACCCAACATTTTAGTAATTATGTTAAGGATACAAATGTCTATGGCTTATTCTAAAAATAGTTTTCCGTATCTTTTTCACCTGTTCACATTTTCCCGAATAGCTATATAAAAATAAAATTTTAAATGTTATTTATCTCACAGAGCTATTGTTAAACATTATACTGAGAGACATTTGACGATGACGAGAACTGAGTCGTGCAAGAACGCTTATACTCATGACATAACGGAGACAGGCAACTCAGGTACACTTATATTCATGACATAACGGAGACAGGCAACTCAGGTCATCGGAGTCAGCAGACCTTCGATAGGTCATTGAGTGTTTCTGGAAGTGAAATTTCTGACCTATAGAACAAATAGGAAAGAAGAAAAAAGAGAAAGGAAGATATTCAAGTGAGCCTCACTAGCCATGGGCTTTATTTCCTTTCTCCAAGAATCCTGTGGTTTGTGTAGCACTCTCTGTGTGTCTCACACCATCACCAGATGCTCCCGATGACGTGGTGTTCAAGCTTTTAATCATCTCCATATTTTTCATCTCTATCTTCCCATAGTCCTAGTTCTGTGGCTTGAGTGTCATATGCCTCCTCTTGGTTCTCATTAAGCTCAGGTAGAATTTTATTCCACAAAGTTACATGCTTCTGGTATAAAGAGAGAAACAATCCGAGGACGGCACTTACAGGTGGGCTTTTGAAAAAGTGATAAAGTTAAAATAAAGGCACTTGGGTAAATCCAGCGACTAACATTGATGGCTTTGTAAGATGAAGGTCAGAGACCAGACAGGAAGACTGACAGACACACGTGTTGTCTCATGTCATGTGATGTTATATGCCTCCTTGAGATGCTGCCAGAAAGAAGCCAGCACCACTTGAGTTTCCTACAGCCTTGGTATAAAGTCTGCCTCTGTACTTTATAAAATAGCCTACCTACAGTGTTTTATTACACTAACAAAAAGAAGCTAATATGCTTTGCATATTCGGGTGCTAACAAGGCACCAGAATGAGAGTGATGACCAGGAGTGAGCAGTCTCCATGGCACCCGTTACAATGGGACGAACTGTGCCTCTCAAAGTATCTTGGCAATCCTAACCCCTTGTACTTACAAAAATTTTTTAATGTAGAGATAGGGCAACTGTAGATGAAAACAATTCTTAGAATGAGATCATTAGGGCAGGCCTTAGTCTACTACGACAACTATCCCTGTGAACAGAGGAACTCTGGACACACACATTTAAGACGCTGCCTGAGGAGGCAGGGCTTGAAGTGCTGTCTCTCTGGGCCCCCACTCATTTGAGAAACAGCAAAGACTGTCAGCATTTATCAGGAGATAATGGAGGTCTGGCACAGACTCATTCCATACCCCCTGTAAACCCCACGTTTACCACAATGTCCACGTTAGAAATGGGAGATGACAGATCTCTGTAGCTTAAGCTGCTCTCTGGCTCGTGTGAGGATTCCAGTTTGCCATTCAGACATCTCCAACTGCACAACCAAGAGTCTCAGCTCGCTGAGACTTCCTCCTCTTCTCCTCGTGACACCCCTTGCCTTGTTCACTCGCTTGCCATTCTCATCCTGTGCTTTGGCCATACGATTACAGATGCATGACACCAAGAAAGCTAAAGTCAGATGCTCTGGGGAGGATCGCCCACATCTCCAGCTGACCTTGACACTCACTTGCAATGTCACTCAGAAAATTCTATCAACTTTTCTGACCCTGTTTTCTTCATCTATAAAATGCAGGTAATACAGAAAGCTCTTGAAAGAGCGCCTGGAAATTGGGAAGCACTGAGTGTACATGAGCTCTTATATCAACTTTTAGCTCTGAGTTGTCATTTTTATCTGCACTAGACTGTATTCTTCATGGTCGCCTTTAACACACACCCTGGGGAACCATCCCAAGCCCTGACTTTTGTTTCCTTGATCTCCTGACTTCTGACATACTTTTCCTCCATACCATTTGAGCCATGGGTGGCCTGATCTCATTCTAGCCTTACTAACTCTAAAATGTGTTTCACCTCCAACTTCTATAATAAAAATAAAAATCACAAACTCCAGTCAGAGTTTGTTTTCTCATATGTGCTTGGCATTTTAAAAAATTCAAGTCAAGTCTATTCATACTAAAAATAGTCTCCATTCAGGTGTTTTCACTAATGAAATTCTATAACTTTCTATAACTTCCAATCCACACCTGCCATCTTCAGTATTCATCAATCCTTTCTTGTCTTCAGTTTGCTCTTATACACACACACACACACACACACACACACACACATACACACGCATCTATATTCAATGAGGTAAACAATTCCAGAGAGAATTATGAAGCCATTAAACTGTTTCAGGGAACTGAACAGATTTTTAACACTTCCCTCCCTTCTGTTAGCTTGCTACACAGCCATGAGATTGTTCCTCTTAAATGGGTTACTAGGCATGCTCTCCTAACCACTGGGTGTGAGAGCAGCTGTCTCTGGCTGCTGCTTTCCAATCCAGTCCCTGGCTGTAAGTATTGGTATCAATAATGGATGCCTGTTGCCAGAAGGAAATGGCTACCCTTCAAGCATAGCCTCTATTCCCGGGGTATTTTTGGTTTCCTAAGGCCATCAGAACACCCTTAACTCTTAAGTAGTCTATGAGAAAATGTCCATTAAAGCAAAAAAGTTTTTAAAGAAAATGTGTATTCTTTCCATAGTCTTAGAAACCTCTGTTTCTTGTAGCTGTCTGTCAGCCCTGCAATGAAGTCTTATTTTCTCTTCAGACATAAACTACTCCCTTTCTCCCTCCATTCCTTCCTCCCGTGCGTGCGTGCGCGCGCGCGCGCGCGCGCGCGGGTGGGTGTGTGTGTGTGTGTGTGTGTGTGTGTGTGTGTGTGTGTGCACGCGCATGCGCGCATTCTCACATGCACAAATTATAAAGGAACATCATTGGTAAATTGGGAAAGCCAGACTTACAATTTACCTTGTAGTCTCAGTTTAGTGGTTGCTACTAAAATCATCCTTTTTTTTTCTGGAGGGCATTACTGTACTTGAAAAAAAAAGTCGTGATTCTTGGGAAGTAGAGCTAAAACACAATGGATGGAGGAAGTTGCTTATCATCAAGATACATTGTATAAATGTATGAAAATGTCAATGAATGAAAAGAAAAACCTAGTATTTAAAAGGAAAGAAAACAAGGACAGAAAAGAAAGTCAGATGCCATAAAAATATTTTCAGAACCTCCTTCTAGATTTTTCTCCTGAAAATTGATAATTTAATTGCTAAAACATAAAAGCATTGACTAGAAATCTCAAAAGACACCTTCACCTCATTGCCCCTTTCTCTGATCAGTATGTTGTATCTGCCCAGAGAGTTTAAAGTGTTCTCTTACTCACTTTTTGTAACTCAGTCTTCTCACAGCTCACTGGTTTTTCCCAGATCAACAGTGACTTCTGTTCGGCAGCTCCCCCACGGGGGCTACACATGCTGCCTCCCAGTGCGATGGCTTTATTCTTAGACTCTATAATCTCCCCATGGTGCAGATATTGCTGCAGCTGAACTTAGCAAAAATCTAGGAGGCGTCTCTACATGAAGCAGGCATGGACTTCAGCTCACGGACTCAGATGTGCAAGTCACCAGCTCTTTTCCCGTGAGTCTACTTCTTTCCCAAGGTCCATTCTACAGAGGCCACAAAGTTAATGCCCAACAAGCAGGAGCTCCGCACTCCTGAAGGCTCACTCTAACTTTCTGGGGACAGGAACTTTTGCTCAGGACATTTGCTACTCATTGACGCCATTTCCTGACACAGGACTCTTGTCACTAGTCTTTCTTCATTAGTCTGCTCCACTAGTCTCTCTGCACTTTGTATTACTAAGAACCAAGAGCCGTTTGGCGATCCATTTCCCCAGTTGTTACAAACTACCAGATCCTCAGGTAGGAAAAGGGATGGTGACAGCCCACCCCTCTAGAACAGGATACAGGAAACAGAAGACTGCCGGTCTCGGTGTCAGTGAGATTCTTAAGGAATAAGCATTTTCCTAAGGCTTCTTTCAAATCCATCCCCATCTCCGATTGCTTTACTTTTCTTCACGTGTCCCCGCATCCTACATTCCAACCAGAGTCCAAGAAATATTCTGCCCCTTTAGGAGCATAGAGTTCTCTGGCTCATAATGTTCCTTCCAGGTAGGTCACTGGCTCGTTCCTGCTCTGACTGACTTCTGTTGTAGGAAGCACAGGACTTCCCCACTTCTATTCACTTGTTTATTGTTGGTATCCCATGTGAACCCCAAGTACCTTAAGGAGGGAAACCTTCTAGTGCTTACAAAGATAGACTTTGGAGCCAGCCTTCCTGAGTTCTAATCTCAGCCCTGACACATACTTGCTATGTAACTTTAGGCAAACCCCTCAACCTATCTGTTAAAGGAGGGAAATAGACCTCCATAGAGTGATTATGAGAATGATATGAGTCAATGGTTTATTTACAATAAGTGCTGTAAGTGTATATTATCAAAACACCTAGCACTTAGCACACTGTCTAAACCACACGGACTGCTCAGAATCTAATTCTTGAATATCAGAAGTGAATGGGTGAATACTGTAAGTCCAACTGTAATATATATATATATATATATATATATATATATATATTAATAATATAGTGTCTCCGATCTGTGATCTACCTACTAGCTAAAGAGACAGTGCAGCAAGATGGAGGCCCCTTGCTTAGATCCTAAAGAGGGTAGCATAACTACTTATTCCAAAGCATCTAAATTTCACTCCTGTACTTCTTCAGACCCATGCTGTTACCAGGATCAGATGAAAGGAGAGTTTAAATGAATGAGTGTACAATTTTCACCACTAATGTATAAATCGTGTGTGCTACCTATCTGAGTTACTGTGCTTTACAATTTTGCCAGCTCTGTAAGTGAAGGCTCCTCTTTTTAACCAACCCCTGACAACCATATCATGTAACAGTAATTTTCGAGCTTTAAAGGGAATAACATCAGTTTCATTTGAGCCCCCTTAGAATTATTTATATATGTGCGTAAGTGATATGTGCATATGTACATATTTACATCTCATTTTGAAGATCAGGTTTAAATTTGGTACTTAAATGGATAATCCAGGTAAATCTCTGAAAATCCTTCCTGCTGATCCACATGCTGGTACTTTCTTTTTGACACATGAAATCAAAACAAACAAGAAAAATATAATATGTTTAAAGATAATATATAAAATTACTGTTATAGATGAGCTAACGTAAATTTAAGATTAGGGACGGTAGCCTCGATATTTGTTTTGTGAGCTTTATCGCTCCATTGTGTATATTTATCTCTTTGCCTTGTCTTCTCATTGTCTCTTCCAAGATAGCTCATGATAATGGTAAAAAAAATACCCTTTCTTTAATAAATCAGTTATGAGATCTTGAGGAGCACTAGAGATTATCATGGACAAGTGAAAATGTGTCAATCTGTTTACATAATATTCTAAAATTTAGTCAAGAATGGTAAATATGAAATTTAGACATATTGTGTCATTACCAACTTAAAAGAAGCTGACCCTGTCATTTACTATTTAGATTGTACCTGTAAAGGGGCTCACAGGGCAGCATCACACAAATGCTGTGCATTCTGCTGAGGAGGCCCGCCGAGAAATTCACTCTTCAAATGTGTCTAACAGCACAATATCCAAATTCTACTGTTAAAGTCAGTCAAGTACTCTAATTTCCAATGTGTGCCTCTTTTATCTGCTTTCTCTGGGTCTCATGCTTTAGTTACAGAAGTCAAAGAGTTGTATTATGATGGCACAGCTGTAATCCCACTACTGGATAGAAGGAAGCAAGAGAAGCATGAATGTGAAGCCAGCTTGTGCTACAAAGCAAGGTTCAAGACTGACCTGGACTACATGATAAGATCCTGTGCTGGTTAGATTTTATATCAATTCTACACACACTGAAGTCTTCTGGGGAAAAGAGAACCTCAGTTGGGAAATGCCTGTGTAAGACTGGCCTGTAGGTAAATATGTAGGGCATTTTCTTGATGAATGATGGATGTGGGACAGCCTGACCCACTGTAGATGGAGTCCTGTGCTAGGCAGGTGATCCTGAGTTGTACAAGAAGAAAGGCTGAGCAAGTGATGGGGAACAAGCCAGCAAGCAATGTTCCTCCATGGCCTTTTACTCCGGTGCCTGCCTCCGAGTTCCTGCCTTTAGTCCCTGCCCTGACTTCCTTTGATGATGAACTGTAATGTGGACATGTAAGCTGAAACAAACCCTTTCCTCATCCAATTGCTTTTGATCATGGTGTTTTATTGAAACAATATATAGACCCTGCCACCCTCGCCCCCCCAAAAAAAATTCTACCACAGTAAAACATCCACAGGCCTAAATATAAATGTGGTATCTGCCTGTTACGTTTGATTTTGTGTCAATTAAGTGACTAATTTTCCATGGTATCTAGCCTTTCCTCTCATCTAAAATCCCATCATGTTCTGTTCAACTTGCTGGATGAAAAGGACATGAATCTAACCTTGCTCCACTGGGAGGGCTCCCACTGTCGTATTTCATTAAAGTCTGCCTGCACACTTTGTACACAGTCATCCCTTACCCCACCTCTACACCAGTGCTTCTCTCTACCCATCTAAGCCTGCTCGTAGTTACAACACATTAGTCTATTAGAATGGAAAAAATTGGTTTTTATCCACGGGAATCAATTTATGACAATCTTAAATAAGCCTCTTTTTAATTGATGAGTCTGCTGTAAATGCATACTGTGTAAGAAATACAATTAAACTAAGGCAATGCTGGTTATGACTTGTGTATAATGAAATGAAAACAATATCATCATTAAACACCAAATAAAGCCATTGATTCCATGTATTATTCTGTCAGTTTTAATTGAATAGCAGTTCCTCTGTTTCAGTTCTTAATTACGCAGTTCGTGCAGAATCCTTATTTTTATGCACAGAATAGGATAATGTCCTCTTCCTCCTTACCTTAGTGTCTAAAAATACAAGCCTATTGAGAACAGAAAAGTCTTTGTGAGTCTTAATTAAAGCAAAACACCTGCTTTTATCCTGGGAGCTGAATGTGTAGCTGTACAGTGAGACAATTACCAAGAACATGGACAAGGGGGCTGCTTCCTGTTGCATGTCCCTCCCCTTGATGTGCAGTCTCAGCCCTTTTCCAGATTCTATCACAGGAGGAAAACCGTGACATCACACTAACTGGCAACGAAAGTGCAGGAGGACTCTGCAGACTGCTAATGAAACTCAACCCTGTCTGCGCTGCCAGCTTTAGATAGCACAAAGCAAACTAGAAACTGTTAGACTTGGGGGTAGATGTGCTTAGCGGGATAGTAGTCAATCTGAAAAGAATCCCTTCCTTGGCTAAACTGTCAAACACTTAAAGGAAACAAAGGCTCTCTTTTCAGGTGTGTGGCACATGACTGAGATGTCTTGAAGTGGCGATAAGCGAAGGGAGTCATGTCTAATTGAACCTAGGAAAGCTGGCTGCAACAACTGGATTTCCACTGGTTCAGAAGAAGCACAAGAAACAGAAACCCTGTTCTTTTCTCTACCCATAAAGGTAGTGACTTACAGGGTGCTTCTCCTCAGTCCATATCAAATTTCATTCTATGCCAGCACAATTTTATTTCCAGAATGTAATCCAGAGAGACCAGTTGTTCTTGTCTAGAGTTATCAAGTGGTGGTGAAATGGGCAAATTATTTACCTCAGACTCAACATAATAACAAATGTTTATATTTTTAACCAAAACAGTATCCCGGCAACACCGTAGCTGGTGAACAAACCTTGGAATTAAGAAGCATGGATGACTTTGGAACCATCGTCAATGTTTCAATGGCATTCAGTATGAAGGGAATAAAGACTGAAACATTGTTTTCATAGGCAGAGAGCCTCAAATGAAGAGGGTCTGAGTCATAGTAGTTAATGCATAAAAGAGGACGCAGCTGTCATTTGGACACTAAACTAGGATAGCAGTGTAGGTCACCTCCTGAGAACACTGAGATCCACTGAAGAGCTTAGTCCCATGATTTGTCTGCCCTCTCGAACGTTGCTCTCTGCCCCCTGGGCAGCCACAATTGTGTCTCCAGGACCCACACTGACATAAACACTATCTTGGAGTGAGAAGAGGGGACCAGTCATTCTTGTACTCACATTAGCCATGTCCGAGCTCGTGTGCCAGCATTTCCCTGTGCAGTGTGCTGCAAAGCATTCTAATAAGCCTAACCCAATTCAGTCTCTTTTTAATTCCCAACTCATCTTTCAACAGAAGTGAGCATGCAAAGGCAAATGCCCAAGATATAAGGAGAATGTAGAACAAGCAGGGAAATCGACACAGTTTCTTATATGCTACGGGCACTATTGGCTTTTATGTCAGCTACCACTTTGTTTTGGCATCAGTTCCACATACATACTATGTGTTTGTGTATTACAATATGCATCTTTATATGATGCATGGGTAATACATACACTGTGTTATATACATAACTTTATATATAGAAAACAAAATACATGACTTGAACCGGACAAACAAGTGTTAATTGGGTGTCAATGCTAAGAGCTTGTTCTACATACTTTGTAATATTCCTGACTCAGATTTAATAGTAATAAGTAGCTGGCAAGTATATGAATAATATTGATTTTCTATGGTCATTGTTCCTAATGTTGCAAACTATTGCCTTTACCACTGTAATATCTATTCCAAATCAATTTCCTCTAAATGCCTTCCATAACTATATTGTTTTTATTAATAAATTAAAACACAGTGTATTTGAAGAGGGTGGTTTTGTTCCACACAATTTCACCGAGATTCATAAAGATTATGGTGGAGATAAAATTTGTGCTTACAAGAGGGTCTCCTTCAGAAGGCTTCAGGAAATTATTCTTTCAATATTCAAAATGGAAAGTCATAAAACATAGAGATTACAACAAATCCTTGGCATGGATTCACATAAAGATGTCCTGCCAACACTGTAATTAAGGAGAATAGGGTAGCTTATCAAATAGAATTGAGGGAATACTGACCAAAGAAAGGTTTGGCTAAGGCGGCGTCAACGAAATGAGCTTCAGACACAGCTTACATCCCATTTCTCTTTGACATCCTTTGAAAAAAGAACAATGTCCTTCACCTTGCCCTTGAATAGAGAAGAATAGTTAAATAAAAACCTCCACGTCCATCTGATGGAGAAGGCTAGTGATTAATAGAATGGGGGCATGAAGGTACTGAGGGAACTTCCCAAAGCTAAGCAACAAAGGGAATCAAGTAAAGGTTTGTTCTCATCGTTCCTGTACTTGGGCATCCATGAGGGTCTAAGGGAGTCACTGAACTGTTTTGTTTTTTAACATAAAACAGCATAGATTTTCTCTAACAAGATATGGAAAGTTGTTTTTAAATTACATGTTTTCTAGGGAGGGAGAGAAAGAGAGAGAGAGAGAGAGAGACAGAGACAGAGACAAAGACAGAGAGACAGAGAGACAGAGAGACAGAGAGACAGAGAGACAGAGAGACAGAGAGAAAGTCTTATGATGAATCTGCAACTGTACTAGTGTGAATGTGAAGACCTGGGTTCAGATCCCCAGAATCAGCACAAAGCCAGGCACAGTAGTGAGCATCTGTAATGCCCCCACTTCTACATCAAAGCTGGAGATACAGAAAATCCCCTGACATTTAGCACTCAGCTAGCATGACATGAGCTGCAGTAAGACTCCCCCTCAAATAAGGTAGAAGATGAGGACCAACACCTAAGGCTGGTATCTGACTTTTGTCGGTACACCAGCACACAGACACACAGACACACACACACAGACACACAGACACACACACACAGACACACACACACAGACACACACACACAGACACACAGACACACACACACACAGACACACACACAGACACACACACACACACACAGAGAGAGAGAGAGAGAGAGAGAGAGAGAGAGAGAGAGAGAGAGAGAGACAAAGATTTAAAAAATAGAAAATAAGATAACAGAGATTTCCCCCATGAAATATATTCCTTATTTTCTTAGTGTTGCCTCCTCTATGAGACAGATTTTCTTACTACTTGCACTACTCCCTGATTGTAAATTAAGCATCATACAAATAACTTGATTAATGGACTCTTAGTGATCTAAGGCTACAGGTAGTAGGGTTCAGGTGCTGTAAGTGAAAGAGAATAAAATGGCGTATGTACAGTTAAGCAACTCCATTTGGAGCCCGATAGTAAAGGAATTTCACTGCCGAGGGACTTGGAGCCAATGAAATTTATATGAAAGAAATCTGTCCCCTGGGCTGGGGTGGTTTATGACTCAATATTGGAAGTTCAACATTTTTTGCATCAGAAAAGTTATTCTTGGTGGTTGCCAGAGTAAATCCATGTTACCCTACATGCTGCAACAATTCAGCTGAATCTAATTAGAACATTTCCAGATTTATGTAGCTTTCTGTATATTAAAGTCCCCACTCTTATGAAATAAATATTTCTCTCCAGTCCTTTATTTTTGCCTATCTCAGTGTTAATCAGATTAATATGGCATAAATTTTAATCACTGCGTTTATGATTCTAGGATGGATGGTGAAATACATGTCTAAAATATCAAGACTTTATAAATAGTGTCAATATGGGCTTAATATCCAGGCCATCCTTCTGACCATCAGTCTTGTTTTAGAAAAAGAGAAACACTATGACTGTCATATGCCTCTCCTGGTTAGTTTCTTTGAGGTTTTCAAGGTAGCCCATGCATTTGTGAAATTTTTATTAATAATTTGTTGGTCATAATTTCTTTTCATAGAAACTTCGGTGAAAGCTACAGGCAATCAAGCAAATGAAAAAAAAAAAAAAAAAAAAAAGGTCAGCTTGTTGCCGAAACTTAGACAAATTGCTCAGACTCAAGGAGAAGTGGGTGTTTTGCTAGATTAACTTTAAAAGCAAGGCCATCATCTTCCTTGGATATCAAAGGACCAAGATATGGACCTTCAATTCATGACTTTCTGTTGACCACCCTTCCATATCAAACTATGTTAACTTTAAGCAAATGAGTGATTTCCACATCAATCTGATAACAACTCAGGGATTTACCCATTAGCCTCGGGGGCTCAGGTTAGTTCACACTCTTGGTCTTCCTCTGGGGTAGCCATCTCCTTCAGTTCCTTCAATCCTTCCCCTAACTCTTCCAAGGTAGCCCCCTGCCTCAGTCCAATGCTTTGTTGTGAGCACATTTAACATTTAAAAAGGGATAAAGAAAAGATTATTTTCTTTGGTGACTAAAATAAGTGGAATATGTATTTATTTAAAAGAAAAAAAAACTGTGCTTGGGGTGGAGAGATGGCTCAGCAGCTAGGCATGCTTGCTGCTCGTGCAAAGGTCCTGTGCTCAGTCCTGAGCACTCACAGGACAGCTTACAATCATGTGGGAGTCCAGGTCCAGGTCCAGGTCCAGGTCCAGGTCCAGGTCCAGGTCCAGGTCCAGGTCCAGGTCTGGGTCCAAGGGATGTGATGTTGTTTTTCTAACTTCTGTAGGCCCCAGGCCTGCAAATGATGCATGGACATACATGCAGGCCAAATTCTCACTCATATAAATGAGAAATGAATAAATGTATAAAAAGCCATGGCCCACTCTGAAAAGATTGGTATAAACATTTTTATCGTTCCAGCAGTCAAGCAGTACTTGCACTTCTCAAAAGGCTGAGCCCAAATCAAGAAGGTCAGCACCATTTGGGAACTTCTTAAAATGCTAACTCTCAAGCCCCTTCCCTGGCCTAAAAAGGGAGAAATTTTGAGGCTGAGACTTGACTGGAGACTAATCTGTATCTATCAAGCTCCCCGAGATGGTGTAGCGCATGGCAAACACCAAAAAGCACTATTTTAAACCTTCCCTAGACTGCATTCATATGTCTTGCCTTCTTCTCCCAGGCCATGCAGGAGCACATCTTTTTCCTCAAGGATGTGAGGGCACCTAGTAGACGTGCTAAACACGCTGGGTCTCCCCTTTTCCTTGGCATTCTTTTTTTTTTCTATATCCAGAAGTAATTGATGCTCAGTGGTCAGTTAGCTGATGCTAAGTCAAATGGTGCCAGCTGTATCCAGAATTAACACAAAATGTTTCCTAAAGAAATAACACCTCTTCCTATTTCAAAAACAAGCATTTGGGGCTATTTTTATCCAAAGGTGAAAGCGAATTTTTCATGTATTATTCATTTGGTACACTGATTTTATAAGGCCATTAAGTAAAAATATTGTTTAAAACTCCAGCTTTTAAGTCCATTATGTGACTGTCCTAAACTTCTTCTCATTCTCAGTTTATTCATTCACTCATTCCTCTATTTCACAAATACTCATAAAGTGCCTCTTATGTGTCGGGCAGTATTTGGGAGTGAAGGATCAGCTGGGAATAGGACAGAGGCATTTCTCCTGTAGCTCCCCACTGTAATAGAGAAAAATGTACTATAAATACATGAAAAGATCAATAAATACAATAACCATGGTTTGTGTGATGTATTCTGCCAGACATAAACAGGATGGTATGAAGAAAGTGCTAGAAAGGGATTGTGGAAGCTGGGTGACCAGAACCCAGCTCAGTTCTGAAAACTGGAAGCAGCCACATAGACGGAGAGATGGAGAAACTAAAGGATTTGGGGTAAACCACAATTTAACATTGTCCAGTATGTGAAAGGAAGCCACGGTGAGAGGAACAGGTAGACAAGAAACACTGCTGCGGTCTTACAACTAAAAACATGATCTCCCATCCAGAAAACCTTTCCACAAAGGAAAGGATGCCATTGTTGAATAATATTAACACAGAGATAGTCACTCCACTCATAGAAAACAATGATTGAAAGGCCTATCCTGAGCAAATACAATGCACAGATGCAAGTTCTTCAAGACACATGGAAATAAGTCGTCACCTGAGAGCTGCTGAAAACAGCCTGTCACAATACACATCTTCCTAAATCACTTGGCAGTTGGAGGTACTACGTTAGGTTAGCTCTGTGCTTTTATCCAAAGCACGCTATGATCAGAGGGAGTCTTAGAACTTGAAATGGGGGCCTGTGCTCCCATAAGAACTACACAATGGTGCTGGTTTCCATGGGGAGTACATTTCTAACAGCTGGTCCCTGGATCTTGAGAGAGACCGTACAGAATAGACCCAATGATTACTTAGCTTTAACAATGGTTTTCATGCATTTCAATCAGACAGAAAGAACTTACACATTTTCCCAAGTAAACGTCTCAAGGAGAAGAGGATGGACGCTTTCTCTTTGTTTTCAGCAGGGAAAATTATAAGCCTTGCCTCTTTAATTTGCATTTGCCATTACAAAATGCTTAAGTTAAAGTAATGGGTAGTATTGCAGAGATTAGGAAAGGTTTTTATTTTACTCCCAAATAAATGGGAAACCAATGAAGGTTCGTGACACAATCTAATTTATGTCTTTAACAAGACAGTCCCCTTGGCATGATGATGGAGTAAACCACACCATTTTCATAGCTATTCCTCCCCCAAACAAATAACCTCAATGTAATCATGAAAAAAATAAATAAATCTGCAAACACTGTATAGAATCAGCCAGTAATGTCAAGTTCACATAAGGCCAGGTCTAAGGACCTGCTGCAAATTACAGTACATTAAAGAGTTATGCACATAAATATAATGTAGGAACAGAGATTGGATCCTAGACCAGAAACATGAAAGGAACAGCTGGTGAAATGAACGTGGTCTGTAGTTTAACGAATAGCACTGAATCAGGTCAATTTTCTGGTTTCCGTAATTGGGGATGTATGTAAGCCATTAAAATTAGGAGAAGATCAGTAAGTGACATGTGCGAAATTTCTGAGTGACTATTAAAATTTTCATCGTCTAAGATAATTTTATGATTACTTTTTTTAAAAAAAATGTTAAAGGCCATTTATATAACCAGAGAGCAATATGTTAGATTCAGACAAGGAAAAACAAATGTTGTGTTTTCTCACCAGTGAAACTACAAAGGTGAAATTGAAAAAAGGAGACCGTGACTCCTAGAGGATGAGAAGGAAAGTGAGAAAGGGCGGAGGAAGATCAGGAGGATCCATTACCACATGCAGCTAGACACAGAGGAAAGCCTTGAGTTCAGCATGCAATACAATAGGGTAAGCATTACACACATACACACACACGCACGCATGCGAGCACACACACACGCCTACACATGCACATACACACCATATTACTTATTTTCAAAGAACAGATAGAGGTTTGAAGATTCCTAACAAAAAGAAATAGCACACATTTAGGAGATGAAAATGCTAAGTTCCATGATTAAATCATTTCATGGGATTCCTGTATTGAATTCATCCACAAAGATGTGGTATTACTGTGTGTCATTAAAAGTCATCATTTTGAAGAGATAAATGTCATTTAAAATTAAACCTTGAGGGCTGGAGAGATGGCTCAGTAGTTAAGAGCACTGACTGCTCTTCCAGAGGTCCTGAGTTTAATTCTCAGCAACCACATGGTGGCTCGCAACCATTTGTAATGGGATCTAATGCCTCTTCTGATGTATCTGAAGATAGCTACAATGTTCTCATATAAATAAAATAAATATTTTTAAAAAAAAAAATTAAACCTTGAAGAACTTGTAAAAAACATAGTTTAATTGGCTGTACTCTGCACGGGTAGGTAAAACTGATTCTAGAAGCCACAAGTTATTGGCAACATTTCCCAGTGCTATAGTTGGGCTACATTGACATTGGTTATTGAACAGAGAGGCAACTGAGGTTCACAAAAATACAAGCTATTTCCACTGCCTTTGGCTGCCTGCCATAGTAAGATGGTAAGCCCCTATTGATAAACACACTACATTCTTTAGTTGTAGGCCATAGAGAAATCTATCTGGATCTGAGCTAAATGTTTCCTCCCTACCTTTTCACAAGGCTACCTTCAATACTACTGAAAGGTCCTACGTAGGCTCCTGTGGAGAGAAGTCATTGAAATCCATATGCAGATACAGGCTTTAAGGTTTACACCACCAACTTTTCAGTCAAGGTGTGCTCACTGGTATAAAAATGTCGTAACTATTTCGGGGATAACTGATCAGTTTCTGATTGAATTGGAGATCTGCTCCAGATAAGCGAATTCTTGTGTTGAACTATAATCCTGGTTAAAAGTCAATGGTTAAAGAGGTTGTAGAAATGCAGTGTCCATTAAACCCCCTTGTAAACATTTATACTTATGATCCTTGATAAATGCTAACCTCAGATTTGGCCAAAGATGAATTTTCCCCCAGTAGAGAGCAGTAACTGCAGACTCATCAGTGGTCAACATGCTGAGAATAAGTGATAGTTGTGAGTAACTGTTTAATGTTCAGTCACAAATAGGACAATTATATATCACACCCTCCAAGTCTCTGGGAATGTCATGGAACAGAAAACACAAAGGATGTAAGACTGGAGGAAGACTGTTGAGTGTTGTCAGATTGAGGACATGGCATGACAACTGCACTCAAGAATTCATACCAGCTCTGATTACCTGAACAAAACATGCATGAGACTGGGCCAGTCAACAGTCCATCTCAGATGAGAGGGAACTTACCAGGCCCTCCCTGAGGATTTAAAGTTTCCTTGATAGTTTCCTGATGGTAGTGGTAGGAGCTCACGGGCCTCCTTAGGAGGTATTGGCAGTTAATGGTTGCTAGCAGAGGGTGGGACATTTCCTTTAGATATACAGTTCCTACTACACTTTGTATGCATTTTCTGATAACCCTCATACTCATAGTCATATAAGCAAACCTAATTAAGCTCACTGGGTCACCAAAGCACAAGCAAATTAAAAACAGTGAAAAGCTGGTTGGCAAGAGGAAGGGGATCATCAGGAATGTGACAAGGACATGTTCCTCATGTGGAGAAGGCAGAAGGATTGCAGTATGTTCAAGACCTGTCTGTCCTAAAGAATGACAACCTAGCTCAACACTTTTTTTTCAAATTTTTTATTTATTTTATTTATTATATATTATATATAAATATTTATTTTATTAAAGGAACTGATAAAATAAAAATTTTGAGATACTGCTATTCACAAATCAAGTTGGAAAGCTTAAAAATATCAGTAAATTCATGAAATACATGTATACAGGTAAGCAAGGAAACATAAAATAAGTATTTTTTATATGTTGCTAACAAAGGTAAAATTTAGTACAGGTTTCTGAATCCTCAAAGTGTCAAAGCATCTCACACATTAGTTACTCTGGGAGAATAAGAAATGTCTTTCTTCTTTTCAAGTATATACACCCATGTAGAACATTAAGTTGATGTGATTATTAGTGGTGCAAAGATGGAAAATAAAAGAATTAGTTCAGAGATTATTAAACTTTCAGATAAAATGCACAGTCACTTTATGCCATTAAGGAGAAACAAATTACATGAGTTGCCTGCCACAGAAGAACAATGACCTGAGTTTAGATCCCCAGAACCCCACGTTAAAAACTAGATGTGATGGCAAAAATCTCTAAAGCTAGAGGGATTTATACCATCACATTTGGTTGCTAACATGGAATTTATGCCATCACAACTGGTTTTTAACATGGGGTTCTGAGGATCTAAGCCCTCAGGTCACTGTGCTTCTGTGGCAGGCAATTCATGAAATTTGTTTCTTCTTAATGGTATGAGGCATAAGGTAATAAGTCACAGAATCAAAAATATTTAAATTGTAGAAAGTTATGCAGAACAAGCAAACAAAACCCAACCAGGTGGCCTAATCCAGCTACTGCTTTAAAACAGTAATTACTCTATAATGAAGTGCATTATTACAATTAAAATTATGCTTTACAGTGTTTACCTATAAAGGAAAAGGCTTATTTGGGTTATGTATTCTATAGAACACAGACATGGCTGGGTTCGACTGAAAAGGTAGCTACCAGGTAATCAGTGTTTTTTCTCTTGAACTTTGCAGTTTCTCCAGTAGTCAAAATGAACTTGTATAGGGAAAAGAACATTTAAGACCTAAACGAAGAGTCAGAAAGTAGGGTAGACCACTTCGGTTTTCTTTCTTCAAACTCCAACTGCTAAAGTGAAAAGCTTTGTTACTTAAGGCACAGAAGTACAAAATGTTCTCATTTTATTTCCAAAGTATCCACTGGGTTAGCCATCCCTACAAGAGTTAATCTCCTGCTCAGAGGCCTCTGCTACTGTATAGAGTCTAGATTTATGAAACCCACATGTGGTTGTCAGTCTTAACACTAGGGACTTAGAAAGTAGCCAGAGTGAAAAATCCTCACCCTGGCCTTGGGAAACAGTCACTCTAGATAGCCTATTTATTTTTGTTAAATGAAGAATGAGTAGATATTTCATTTTCTCTATCTAACATATTCACTCATCTCTGAAAATTCAGCCTCAACAAGAAAAGGCTCTAAGGACAGTGTTTAAAGAACTGTTTAAAGTTATAAGCTTGTGTGGCCATGCATAAAAACTGTGACCATCCAAGAGTTTCTCTCTGAATGAGTCTTTTATTCCAGTGAGTTGGCACCATGAAAGGCACCATGTATTGTTCTGACATCACACTAGGGTGCAGACACAATCCTGTTGACATCAATACAATTCACAACAATGTGGTTTTTGTATCCTCTGTAGGTGTTCTGAAAAGACCCCATTGGTAGAAATCCTTTTTCAAAAATAATTGCAGGAAACTCCTTGTAATAAATAGAGCCCAAAAGCATCTCGGCTTCCTAGGAAAAATGGGAGACACATAAGGAATGTGACGGTGGCATGAAGCACACATATAGAAATTTCCAAAGAGAATGTACAGAAACACTTTCCCTTGTCACGGTGTTCATTATGCAAAGTCCATGCATCTAAGCATACTGTGATAACATATCTAGGTCAGTGCACTGGGACACCGATTATCGCATGCTTCGGTTAACCAAGACTTCATTTTTATGTAGACACAGTTTGCTCTCTCACTCAACTCTGTTCCAATGCCTTCTGGTCTTGATCAAAATCATCTTTATTTGAATTCTTACAAACGTGTCTTCGTGGTCTCACCATCAATTCCAGAGACAGAAAAGCAAAGTATTAGCAGCTGCAGGTGCGGTTGGCATTGTAGACCATGCGTGATGGAAGGAAGCCAGAGGGAAAGGAGATACAAGTAGCAGACACAAAACGCAAGTCTTCAGGGGTCCTGGGTGCTGATCACTCAAGTGTACAAAATCTCACAGCCTTGTTATGTGCAGCTTGACTCGGGAAACAGAGGCACAATGGAAGCTACTCAGCAAAATCACTTCCTCTCAGGAATGAATATGTAAGTCCGCTAAGACCCTCAGTACACACAATAGACACTCCTAATATCAAGCCATACTGTGCTCAAGTATTCATCGGAACGATTTTGGTGAGCTCATGCTGGACTTGCTCTCTGGTGTCAATGTATCCACATCACAATGACTCTTTCCCAAAACTTGTGGCTCATGAAAAATAAAGGCTTTAGGGAAAATATGTTATTCCTAAAATACTGTGTAGAGTGAATTTAAAATGTAATAATTTTTCCGGTGGGTGCAAGAATTTCTAATTAAAAACTGTAAATACTAAATAGCACAAAATACCTATTTTTAGATGTGCAATTCAGTGGCATTAGTTACACTCACATTGGTGGACAGACAGACAACATCACTATCTCTCACCAGATCATCAATTTCACCTTCCTAACCCGAAAACCCACACCAACTTAAAAGCCACTTCCAAAGTAAGAGACTCTAAGCATGGGGAAAATATCAAGAGTCAAATTAACATGAGCTTTACAAAAATTATGTCAAAAATAGAATAAAAGAAAAGGTTTTCATAACGTATTTCCCAAACTATCTTGTAATAACCTCCTATGTGAGCTTTCTGGCCTGCTCTCATATTTGTATCAAGTGCTCACACTGACTATTTATTATTATTTAATTCCATTTAACCCTTTACAGCAGGAAAACAGCCATCATCATATATTATGAGTCCTTTTTATTTTAGGTTTGTGTTTTGAATCATCTTACAAACAAATTGCAAGAAAATAAAGGGATAGGTAATGAAAAACTTAATTAACCTTTTGTAAGAAATTAATTTTGGTGCACGTCATAAGAGATGAACATAACCTTTAGTAAGTCTTCCCATAGAAACCGATTCATCGAAGCCCTCCCAGAAGATGAAGTAATGTTAACATGCATTTCCACACATGCTCACTCTTGGGTTCTTCACTGGGGGATCATTCACACAGGATATGTAAATGTATAAATTCACTCTCTGCTTCTATTGTCAATTTCACAGCCATTACGTGCTGATTTGTCTCCTTGAGATGAATCCAACTTGATCATGGTAAATGATGCTTTTGATCGTCATTTAACTCCACCCACAGGTATTTTTACTGAAAGGCTTTGTAACTGATCATCAGGGATACTCTCCTGTAATTTCCTTTTATGGTTGTGTCCTTATATGAGTTTGGGAAACGAGAGTAATATTATATAATGTATGAGGGTAAGATATTAGCAATTAAGGAATTGAGTACAAAGGCTGTGAACTGTGTGAGACTAGGTACTAGTATTAGACCAACAGATGAAAGTAAAAGCTTGTCAAGTGAATAGAAAGAAGAAATTGGGATATTGTTAGGGTAACCACAATGTAAAGATTATTCAGTCTGTATGAATGTGTAGCTAAGTTCAAACATAAGAAGGGAAAGGAGATGACAGATGAGTGCAATGAATAGGAATAAGAGGCAAATGTATGCAGTACAGATAAGAGCTATAGTGGAGAAAATAAAATAGATGCAGTAACAGAGCAATAAGGAGAGAAAATAGAATAGACACAAAAACTGAACAGTAAAAATGTAGGCAATGAAAACCTCAAATAAAATACCTAAGAGACATGTACTCATGAGTAAACACTATAACTAAAAGCCAAGGTGACAAAAGTAAAATAAAAAAAATCATAAAGTATTGGTCATTATTTCTTCCTTTTTGGGATAGGTTTTGGGTGGCATCCCCCCATTTCCACCCATTGCAACCATCAGTCTTAGTTACTTTTCTGTATTTGGGGGGGGGGGGGTATCACCATGACCAAAACCAACTTAGTGAGCAATGTGTTCATTTTGGCTTACAGCTCTCAGGCCACACTCATCCCTGAGGAAACTCCAAACAAAAACTGAAGCAGAAGCCAGGGAGGAACATTGCCTTGGTCAGCCTGATTTTTTTCTTTTCCTTTTTTTTCTTTTTATGCTTTAATCTTCTTTTACAGTCTAGTTTTATGTTTTCCTGGTCTGCCTTCTGATTATCCCACATCCCATACCACGACCTTCTCCTCCTCCTCTTCTTCCTCCTCCTCCTTCTCTTCCTCTTCCCCCTCCTCCTTCTCCTCCTCCTCTTCCTCCTCCTCCTCTTTCTCCTCCTCCTCCTCCTCTTCTTCTTCCTCCTCCTCCTCCTCCTCCTCCTCCTCCTCCTCCTCCTTCTCCTCTTCCTTCTCCTCCTCCTTCTCCTCCTCCTCTATCTACAAGAGGATGTCCCCACTCCCCTCACCCCCACCTCACCAAACCTCTCCACTCCCTGAGGCCTCAAGTCTCTTAAGGGTTAGGTGCTTCTCTCACTGAGTCAAGACCAGGCAGTCCTCTGTTGTATATGTGTTGGGGGCCTCGTATCAGCTGGTATGACACAGTGGCACAGTGTTTGATAAGTTTGGGACAATTGATAAAACTACCATAGTAATCACCTTATAAATACTTGGTGTTGTATACATGCTTTATTTATGCATTCTTTTAAGTGGACAGATAAATGTGTGTTTTAAACACTGACCATTCAAGATCACTGTGCAGTATAATCACATCATTTTACACTCATTAACAAACTATGAGAATCTCCATTTCCTCACATTCTCTATCACACATTCTAATTATTTGTATCTTTTCCCAATATAACTGTTACTTTTTAAGTCACATGCAATCTTTCTGTAAAATCTTTTTTCTTCCACCCTTGCTCTCTAGTTCCTTCTCTATAGACCTCTCACTGGTCCACAATGCCTCTTGAAGATGTTTCAACCTATCAATATCTCCCTTAAAAATATTCCTCAAGATTCTTTATCCATCTATTTGCCTAAGTATTTCATAAATTCATTGTTAATAGCTGAGTAGTGCTCCTATACCATTCCTGGGCATATGTTGAAAAGATTCTCCAGCATATAACAAGGATACAGGCTCCACTATGTTCATAGCAGCCTTATTTATAATAGCCAGAAGCTGGAAAGAACCCAGATGCCCTTCAACAGAAGAATGGATACAGAAAATGTGGTACATTTACACAATGAAGTATTACTCAGCAATTAAAAACAATGAATTCATGAAATTCATAGGCAAATGAATGGAACTAGAAAATATAATCCTGAGTGAGGTAACCCAGTCACAAAAGAACATATATGGTATACACTCACTGACAATTGGATATTAGCCCAAAAGTTCGCAATACCTAACAACTAACATTCAACTCACAGACCACATGAAGCTCATGAAGAAGGAAGACCAAAGTGTGGTTACTTTGGTCCATCTTAGAAAGAGTAACAAAATACTCATGGGAGCAAATATGGAGGCAAAGTGTGGGACAGAAACTGAAGGAGGGGCCGTCTGGAGACTGTTTTACCTGGGCATTCATCCCATGTGCAGTCACCAAAGGCAGACTCTGATGTGGATGCCAGGAAGTGCATGCTGACAGGAGCCTGATATGGCTGTCTCCTTAGAGGTCTGCCAGAGCCTGACATATACAGAGGTGGATGCTCAGCTAACCAGTGAACTGATCAAGGGTTTCCCAATGGAGGAGTTAGAGGGAAGACTGAAGGAGCTGAAGGGGTTTGCAACCCCATGGGGAGAGCAACAATACCAACCAACCAGAGCTCCCCAGGGTCTAAACCACAGGCCTGAGAGCACATAGGGAGGGACCCATGGCCCCAGCTGTATATGTAGGGGAGGATAACCTTGTCTGGCATTGGTGGGAGAGGAGGTCCTTGGTCTTGTGAAGGTTGGAAACCCCAGAGTGGGGGAATTTGAGGACTGGGAGGTGGGAGTGGGTAGATAAGTGGGGGCACATCCTCATAGAAGCAGGAGAAGGGAGGATGGAATAGGGGGTCTCAGTGGAGGGGAAATGGGGAAAGTGGATAACATCTGAAGTATAAATACAATATCCAATAAAAATTAATTTCAAAAAAGAAACATGAAAAAAAATATTCCTCAAAACTGATTCTAATGGTATGAGTGTACTTTGACTTTACATGTGTTCAGAATAGGACTTTTACCCATCTCTTCCTGAGTTGCTACATCTTCGTTTCATGAATCATTGTTCTCATTAAAAAGCTAATGAAAGGCAGGAGTCCCTTGCCCTAATGAAAGCATTAATACATTCATTGTGTGTACAAACAGTGCTGTGGATCATAGGACTATTGTTAATCATTTATTAATGCGCATCAAATCCCATTTTTATTTTAGTACTGAGGTCATGTTGTTGACTCACATCGAGATTGCAATCAGCTAAGCCTCGGGCCTTATGTGTATTGAGTTCTGGGAGCAGCATTCTAGTAAGCCTGCAGTTGAATACCTTGTAGTCTGGATGCAGAGCACTTCATTGTACTGTTAACACTTCATCTTCTGAGATTCTGTCTATTCATCAGCTCACTTAGCCACTTGTGAACTCCAAGTCTGCCGCCGCCTAGTTTATGAATGGCTTCATTCACGTCAATAAAAATGTTTTAAATAAGAGTACCACACATTTACAGAATATATCTACAGGTGCTCATCACTTTTTATTTTCTTTTTTCTTTCTTTTCAAAATTCTATTTATTTTTATTTTTTTGAATATAGATACTTTTCTCATATATCTTGATTACAGTTTTGCCTCCCTCTGCCCATCCCAGTACCTTCTCCTCCCCCACACTCCCCTCCTCTCCGAATCCACTCCCTTTCTGTCTCTCTTTTAGGAAGATACAGACTACCAGGAGATAACAACCAAACATGACATCATCATCACAACAACAACAACAAAACTATCACATTAAGGTTGGACAAGGCAATCCAACATAAGAAAAAAATGCCCCAAGCACAGGCACAACATCAGAGACCTCCTAGTTCACACACTTAGGAGTCCCATAAAAGTACCAAGCTGCATGGGAGGACCAGCTGCAGGCTTCTGTTTGCTCCGGTCTTGCTGCTTCCATCTTTGTGAGTTCATATGAGCCTTTGTGAGTTCATATGAGCCTTGGTCAGTTGATTCAGGGACCTTGTTCATCTAATGTCCTCCATCCCCTCTGGCTCTTACACTCTTGCCATATCCTCTTCCTCTAGGTTCCCTGAGCTCTGAGAGGAAATTAACAGAGACAGCACATTTAGAACTGTGTGTTTCAAGGGTTGTGGCTCTGTATAATGAGGCACTAATTTATGAGATAACAGAATATCATTTAGGAGTCATCTATTGTTATGTTTTTTAGACTAGGAGTATTTGGGTTTACTCTAGGTCTCTAGGCTACCTAGTCTCTGGTTCTTGGTCACCCAAACAGTATCAGGTATGGGTTCCATCTTGTGTAGTGGGCCTTAAGTCAAGTCAGATGCTGAATGACTGCTCCCATAAGCTCTGTGCCATACCATTTCCCTAGAATATCCTGCAGGCAGGACATTTTGTTGGTCAAAATGTTTCAGGCTGGGTTAGTGTTTGTTTCTTTTTTGGTAGCCAACATAATACATCCCCACATGAAGGGCAATAGAATACAGGTGTGAAGGCTTTATGTAGACCCCAGCTTGACTTCTTCATGTTCAATGAGTTGCATGGGTGCTGTCCTCTGCAATGGAGCCCCACAGTCAATTTGTGGAGAGCAACCCATTATCTTGGCAACAGTCTGGATTGTTTAGGGATTTCCATGAGACATCCTTGGCAAACAGCTCAACTGAATGCAACCTTAGTCCCTGTATTGGAAGACTCATTTGGTGACAAGAGATGACCATTGGAACTCTGTGACCCTATTATTAGGAGACCTCATTAGGATTACTTTTATATATTTTCGAGAGTTTTCACTATACTAGATTATCATACTATTTCTCAAACGCCCATCAATTCTAGCTGTCCCTTCCTGTATTCCCTTCCTCAACCCTATTTACCCTTTCTATCTTCACTGGATTCTCCCTTTTGTGTCTCAATCAGTCCACAATCTATTCATAATATGTATTCTACTTCTCCTTTCAGATATATCTACATTACCACCCCCTATCAGTTCCACTATATATAACCTATCTGGGTCTATCTTGCATCTTTGTGGTCATGGATTTAATGACTAATATCCATATATAAGTGAATTAATAATATATTTAACTTTCTGAGTCTGTGCTCCATCACTCAGGATGATTTTGTCTACTTCCATTCATTTGCCTGCCAACTTCTTGACTGTCATTTTTTAACAGCTGAGTATTATTCCATCGTGTAAATGTACCATGGTTTCTTCATCCAGTTTTCTGTTTAGAGACACAAAGTTTGTTTGAAGTGTCTGGCTATTCTGAAAAGATTAGCAATGAACATTGTTCAGCAAGTTGTCTTGTGGTAGAGTGAAGTGTCCTTTGGGTATATGGCCAAGAGTGGCAAAGCCAGGGGCAGAGGTAGATCAATTTCCAATTTCCTGGGGAGGCACAATATCGATTTCTATAGTGGCTGTACAAGTTTGTACTCTCACCAACAATGGAGGAGCATTGCCCTTCCTCTACATCCTCGCCAGCAAGAACTGTCATTTTAAAAAATTGATCATAGTCATCCTAACAGGAGAAAGATGGACTCTCGCTAAGGACGTTGAACATTTCTTTAAGTGCTTTTCAGACATTTGAGATTCTTCTATAGAGAATTCTCTGTTTAAATCTTCTCTCCATTTTTAAATTGGATTATTTTAGAGTTGTTTTTTTATATCTATTTTCCTGAATTGTTTATGTATTTTGGATATCAGCCCTCTATTAAATGTAGAGTTGGTAAAAAAAAAAAAAAAAAAAAAAAAATTATTTTCCTATTCTGAAGACTGCTGCTTTTTGAAAATTACCTCGTCCTTTGCCTTACAGAAGCATTTCAGTTTCCTGTGGCCCCATATATTAGTTGTTGATCTTAGTGCCTGTACTGTTGATATTCTCTTAACAAAGTTATGTCCTGTGCAAATGTGTTCGAGGATATGCCCAAATTCTTTTCTAGCAGGTGCACTGTATCTGGTCTTATGATGAGGTCTTTGTTCCACTTGAAGATGAGTTTTGTGCAAAATAAGTATAGAGCTATTAGGATTCTTTTACATTCAGCTGTCCAGTTTGACCAAGACCATTTGTTGAAGATGCTGTCTTTTTTTCAAGGAGTATTTCTGGATTCTTTATCAAACATCAGGTGTCCATGGGTGTGTAGACTTATGTCTGGGTCTTCAGATCAATTCTACTGATAAATGTGTCTGGTTTTGTGCCAATACAATGTAGTGTTAGTAAATCAACTCTGTAGCACAACTTACAATCAGTGACAACGAAACCTCCAGCATGTTTTGTGATTTGCTTGTTTGTCTGTTTTATTGTTCAGGATTGTTCAAGCTATCCTGAGATTTTGTTTTTCCATTTGAAGTTGAGAATTGTCCTTTCAAGATCTGTAAAGAATTATGTAAGAATTTTGATTGAGGAATTGCATTGAATTAGTAGATTATTTCTTGGATTGAGTATTCTTGCAGATTCACAAGAAAAATATGTATGTCATTGTCTTTTTTGGGGGGTGGTCTTTGTGTAGTTTGGGTATCACCCTGACTGGCTTTGTAAAACAAATTGAACAATGTTCCTTCTGTTACTATTTTCTGGAATGATTTGAGGAGTACTGACATTAACTCTTTTTTGAAAGTCTGGTAGAACTCTGTGCTAAAATCATCTGGTCCTGGGCTTTTTTTTTTTTTTTTTTTTTCCTAAGAACCTTTTAATGACTGCTTCCATTTCACTAGGAGTTTAGGTCTATTTAAATTTCTTACCTGATCCTGACTTATCTTTAGTAATTGGTACCTATTGAGAAAGATTATCCATTTTTAAAAGATTTTCCAATTTGGTGGACTACAGATTTTTAAAGTATGTCCTTATGATCCTCTGGATTTCCCCAGTGTCTGTTGTCATGTCCCCCTTTTTGTCTCTAATTTTGTTAAGCTGGATATTCTCTCTCTCTCTGCCTTTTCATAAGTTTGGAAATGAGTTTGTCTATCTTTCAATTTTCTCAGTGAACCGACTCTGTTTCATTGATTCTTTGTATTGTTCTCTTTGTTTCTATTTTATTGATTTAAGCCCTCAGTTTGATTATTTCCTGCAGTCTACTTCTCTTGGGTGTGCTTGCTTCTTTTGGTTCTAGAGCTTTCAGGTGTGCTGTTAAGTTTCTAATATGAGATTTCTCCAGTTTTGTTTTGTCTTGTTTTGTTTTGTCTTGTTTTTTGTTTTATGCACATGCTCAGTGCTTCAAACTTACCTCTTAGCACCACCTTCATTGTATCCCATAAGTTTGGGTACGTTTTGAATTTATTTTCATTATGTTCTAGAAAGTCCTGAATTTATTTATTTTTCTTCACTCATTTTTTTATTCAGTAGAGAGTTGCTCAGTTTGCATGTGTTTGTGTGTTTTCTGTTGTTTCTGTTGTTGTTGACACCCACCTTTAATCCATGATGGTTTGATAGGACGCAGGAAGCTATTTCAATTTTCTTGTATTTCTTGTTTCTCGTCAGTGTATGTTGTCAATCTTAGTGAGAGTAGCATGAGATGCAGCGAAGGTGCAGTGTTTTGTGTTTGGTTAAATGTTCAGTAAACATGAGTTGGGCTCACTTAGAACATCTATTAGGTCCATTCAGCACTTCTCTGTTTAGTTTTTGCCTGAACGACCTGTCCATTGGTGAGAGTTCAGGATTAAAGTCATCCATTATCAGCGTGTGAGGGTCACTATGTAATTTAATTTGTAGTTGTGTTTGGTTTACTGTTGGACACAAAACTATGCCAAAAAGTTTGATAAGATAGAGCAGGTTGAGACGGAGACTCAGTGGCCACACACCTGAGGCTTAGGCTACCCCAGCTCCCTGACAGACTGCTTACCTGGAGTGTGTGGCATGCTCCTCACATAAAAGAAGTATGTCCTATGGTCATGTAGGCCCAGAACAAAGTTCTCGATGCTAATGAGGTACCTAGAGACCCAGAGGGCTTAGCCAGTAAGTTTCCTTCCCAGACATTCTTTCCTGCAAAAGGTATTTAATCTCAAGCCCACCCTAAGAAGTGTGTATGGTACATTAAGCATCCATTTTCTGCCATGAAAAAACAATAAACTGTTTAGATCCATGGAATGTCTCTTTCATCAGAATCCATTGTGGGGAGCTATGAAGAAGGCATTCATCTACAGAACAGCTTAATTATCCCGTAGAAGGCCTCTCTGCACTCCCAGGCACAACCTACGCCAAGCCTGCCTCTGCCAATCGAAGGACAATCACCACTTGGACATGCCTGAGCTTCCCTTCCCCCAACCCCACCCCCAGCCCGCAGTCCCTGACTCAGTTCTAGGCTTTTCCATGACTCCCAGTGGTGCCTGGAGGTCCAAGAGTCTGAGAATCCCTTGGCCCTGGCTTTGTTGTAGGCCTGTGGACCCCTGAATCACCTCTGGCTTTCCCATATCTGAAACTTCATTTTCCCAGCCCCAGAGCAGTGTCTTGGTTCTTCCCTATGCCCTGGCAAGCAGCTGTTCAAACTCCCTGCATTCTCCCTCC
The DNA here is from genome assembly GCF_011762505.2 of Arvicanthis niloticus. Lineage (NCBI taxonomy): Eukaryota > Metazoa > Chordata > Mammalia > Rodentia > Muridae > Arvicanthis > Arvicanthis niloticus. The sequence goes on along the minus strand of NC_047667.1, from coordinate 75,160,279 downwards.
CCCAGTGGCAGGGCCCAGCAGCAGAGCTGAAGCAGACCAACAGCTTACAGACTTGGGTGTCCTGTGCTGAGGTATAGATGTTAAGAATTAAAATGACTATTATAAATAAGGTTGTGATGAACATAGTGGAGCATGTGTCCTTGTTATATGTTGGAACATTTTTTGGGTATATGCCCAGGAGTGGTATAGCTGCATCCTCAGGTAGTACTATGCCCAATTTTCTGAGGAACCTCCAGACTGGTTTCTAGACTGTTTGTACCAGTTTGCAATCCCACCAACAATAGAAGAGAGTTCTTTTTTCTCCACATCCTCTTCAGCATCTGCTGTCACCTAAGTTTTGATCTTAGCCATTCTGACTTGTGTGATGTGGAATCTCAGGGTTGTTTTGATTTGCATTTCCCTGATGACTAAGGGTGTTGAACATTTCTTTAGGTGCTTCTTGGCCATTCAATATTTGTCAGTTGAGAATTCTTTATTTAACTCTGTACCCCATTTTTAATAGGGTTATTTGGTCCTCTGGAGTCTAATTTCTTGAGTTCTTTGTATATATTGGATATTAGCCCCAGTATCAGATGTAGGATTGGTAAAAATCTTTTCCTAATCTGTTGGTTGCCATTTTGTTCTATTGACAGTGTCCTTTGACTTACAGAAGCTTTGCAATTTTATGAGGTCTCATTTGTTGATTGTTAATCTTAGAGTATAAGGCACTGGTGTTCTCTTCAGAAAAGACCATCCAGAGACTGCCCCACCTGGGAATCCATCCCATATACAGACACCAAACCCAGACATTACTGATAATGCCAAAAAAAAAAAAAACAAAAAAAAAAAACAAAAAAAAAAAAAAACAAAAAAAAACCTTACTGACAGGAGCCTGATATAGTTGTCTCCTGAGAGGCTCTTTCAGAGCCTGACAAATACAGAGGCAGATGCTTGCAGAACAAGCATTGAACTGAGCACAGAGTCCCCAATGGAAGAGTTAGAGAAAGGACTGAAGGAGCTGAAGGGGTTTGCAACCCCACAGGAAGAACAACAATATCAACCAACCAGACCCCCAGAGCTCCCAGGAACTAAACCACCAACCAAAGAGTACACATGGAGGGACTCATGGCTCCAGCCGCATATGTAGCATAGGATGGCCTGTCAGGCATCAATGAGAGAAGAGGCCATTGGTCCTGTGAAGGTTTGATGCCCCAGTGTAAAGGAATGACAGGTTGGGAAGGTAGAAGTGGGTGGGTGGGGGAACACCCTCATAGAAGCAGAGGGAGAAGGAATGGGATAAGGGGTTTCTGGAGGAAAAAATTAGGAAAGGGGATAACATTTGAAATGTAAATAAATAAAATATCCACTAAAAAGAATGTATGAATGAATAAGTAAGTAAATAAATAAAAAGAAAAATTTAAATAATTAAAATGACATCTAGGTGGAGTTTTTCTTTGACTAGCATATAGTTTCCATCTCAATCTCTTTTGATTAGTTTCCGTTTGAAGTCTAGGCTTTTAGGTATTAAAATGTCTGTGCCAGCTTGCTTTTTAGGTCTGTTTGCTTGACTTTTTATATTCCTTTACCCTGAGGTAATGTCTATCTATGATGTTGAGCTACATTTCATGGATGCAGCAGAAGAGTAGAACGTGTTTTGCACCATTCTGTTAGTCTCTGTCTTTTAATTTCCAAATTGAGACCATTAATATTGAAAGATATCAATGACTAATAGTTGTTGATTCCTATTATTTTGATATGTTATGGTTGTTGGTGATGGTGGAGGTGGTAGTGGCAGTGGTGGTGGTGGTGGAGGTGGAGGTGGAGGTGGTGGTGGTGGTGGTGGTATGTGTCCTTCCCCTCATTTGATTTTGCTCCTGTGAGATCATTTATTCCCTGTGTTTTCATGGGTGGGAGTTTTCCTTCTAGTACCTTCTGTAAGGCTAGACTTGAAGATACACATTGCTTAAATTTGACTTTATCATCTGATTTTGCACAGTTTGGTAGTCTAGGATGTCATCTGTCCATGACATTTTAGCTTTTAAAGTCTCCATTGAAAAGTCAAGCATAATTCTAATAGATCTGTTTTTATATGCTACTTGGTTTTCTTTCCTTGTAGCTTTTAATGTTTTTCTTTGTTCTGTATATGTAATATATGTGTTTTGTATATGTGGCAAAGAGACCTTTTTTTCTGGTCAAATCTGCTTAGTTTTCTCTATGCTTCTTGTACCTTTACAGGCATCTCCTTTAGATTAAAAAAAAAAAAAACTTATATGATTTTATTGAAAACAATTTTTGGGCCTTTGAATTGAGCTTCTTTTCCTTCCTCTATTCCTATTATTCTTAGGATTGGTCTTTTCACAGTGTCCCAGATTTCCTGGATATTTTGTATCAGGAGTTCTTTGAATTTAACATTTTCTCTGACCAATGTATCCGTTCCTTCTACTGTAACTTCAGTGTCTGAGATTCTCTCCTCCATCTCTGATATTTTATTCATCAAGCTTGCTTTTCTAGATCCTATTCAAGTTCCTAAATTTTTCATTTCCGGAATTCTTTCTTTGAGTTTTCTTTTTTTGCTTCTATTTCTAGTTTCATGTCTTGAACAGCTTTACTTATTTCCTTATACTGTTTGTGATTTCTTGGATTGCTTTAAGGGATTTAGTAACTTCCTCTTTAAGGAGCTCCATCGTCTTCATAAGGCAGTTTTAAGGCCTTTTCCTCGGCTTCAGCTATGTGAGAGTGTTCAGTGCATGCTATGGTAGGACAGCTAGGCTCTAGTGGAGACCTACTGCCCGGCTGTTACTGATTTTGTTTTTACCCTGGTTTCTAGGCATCTGGTATTGGGTTGATTATAGGCTTAGGTGCTTATTCTGGATTTGTCCTCATTGGCTAAGTGTTTTGTTCCTTGGTTTCTGTTTCCTTTCTGGATTTTTGGAGAGTGTGATGCCTCTGTGTTACCTAGTAGAAAATTTTATTTGGGCTTCCTAGTCGTGGCCACTGAGAGTTCCAGATAACTTGTGTTTCTGAATATGGAAACTTACACTTAAGAATGGAGGTAGATTAAGGGTGTAGATTGGAGGTAGGAATGGAAACTTACACTTAGCAATGAAGGGAGATTGGAGGTGTAAGGGCTTCCACGGGAAGGAGGAGAGTGCAGTGTCCAGCAATCTGCTTATTTAGTCTCTATAGAATGAGGGAGTCAGTAAAGAGAGGTCACCACTGATGGTCTGCTATAGAGCTGAGGATGAGACTCAGGAGGGTGGATCTGGAAGAACAGAAGGTGAGGGGCCCATCTACAGACAGCCTGCCTGTTTTCTTCTCAGGAGTGGTCTGTAAGTTAGCAGGGTTACTGGGCCAGAGAAAAAGCAACCAGGGAGTTGTGGGAGGGAGGGTAAGAGGGAAAGGTCTGTGGGAGCCATGGGAGAAAGGGCAGAGGGGGGAGAAAGGCTGCAGCAGGTGTCATGTTACAGAGCTGGAAATGAGACCTGGGGATTGAATATTGAGGAGCACATAGAGAAGAGAGAATCTGGAGACGTTCTGCCTGGTTTTCTCTTCATTAGCTTTTCCAACCGAGATTTGTGAGTACCACTTCTGTCTAGGCTCTAGAGTACACCGTGACATAATACAACTGTCTTCCAGTCAAAATTGCTGTATGCAAATCTCTTCAGTAGCCCTTGAAATCTAGGGATATCTTTATGTATTTTATCTTTTAGTCTGCCAAGTCAGTAATCTAAACATCAAAATAAAAATTGACACTTGTTTGCATTGTTCTGGATAGCCTATGTATGTTTTCTTAAGATTTATTGACTGTATTTATGGTGCTGGGCCTGTTATAGGGACCAGGGTCCATAGGACAGCACCTCCCCAGCTGCTTGCAGTCTGCTGAGGAATCACAATGTCAAAGCTGCTTGCTAAGTGTTGTATAACTCCTATGCAGTAACCCGTTCTGAAATCTTGCCCATCAATTTGAAGGTCAAAGGGCAAGATGTGGTGTTTTTCAACTTACATATCTAACTAATTATTGAAGCCGGCATTGTATACTTAATCACCTTTTAAGGATAGTAAATTTAAAATAATGGCATCTTAAAAAGTATTCGAAGTGCCAGGTTAGTGTCAGTTTGCAAAGCCCGAGATGCTTAAAACTCTTCAAGTATTGTTTTATAAATAAATGAAACAAATCAGGGAAACAGAGAAAGTAGCAAGAATGTTGCAATAAACACAGAACATAAGAAATAGTATAATTTAATATATGGACCATGAAGTTAAATTTCCCACAATGAAATTCACAATATTCTCTCTTATTATGTTTGCAAATTCACCATTCTCATCAGAGTCACCATTCTACCTTTCATAGTCCAAACTATGGCCTGGAGGCCCATGTCCTGTCAATCACACTTGAAGGGTTCACTGTGCAGTCATGCAAGCTAACTACAAAACAGATAGCTATACCACTAAATGGTTAAATATTTCATAAATATAAACTACTATATACTGTTGCTTCTTTGGAAGAGCATGTGGTCACAGAATCAATTCCAATTCCTCTGGAAAATCTGATGTTTATTCATTTAGTGCCAGTGGGAAAGTGGACCCAGTGGTTTCATGTAAATAATCACAAATTCCATCTCCTACAGCAGCCATGCCATCAGATTAGCTCCTTTCCCCAGCTACTCTTCAAAAACCTATACACAGTGACATGCACTCTCTTTTTTATCTGCACTAACATGAGGAGATATTGATTTGAGATTGATGTGGGATTAAATTCATGTGTTCATGACCTTAATCAGGAAGGTAGTAGCAATTTTAAAAATCATGGAACTTACTAGTAATTAACATGAATGGTCCCTTAGCTCCACGGGGGGGTGGGGGGGTGATTTTCTCCATAAGCTTAATGATACAATTAATATATATTTCATTTCTGTTTTAAGAATTTTTGTGCCCAACACAACTGTAGGGAAAGCCTTTGCCAACTTGCAGACAAAAGGCCAACTCTTGCATCTTCTTTAGTTGCTTTCTAGCTTTTGTAATTCTCTGTCTTTTCACCTTACTCTACTCTGTCCTGATGTTATTTGAAACAATATATGTAGAGATGGGAGTTCTGTTATAAAGAGGAGCGAGCCACTGTTTGATGATGACGTATCTCAAACTCCTCTTCCCCTGTCCCTGCCTATATGCATTTCCACATAAATCAATAAATTCAAGCCTCGGTTATCTAATTCTGTAAGTCTGAGTTTAATACAAGTTATCTTACTTCCAAATGCTAGAAAATGGGTCGTGTGTGTTTCACTTAAATTAATAAATTTAAATTCCTTCAATATGACAGGGCTTTATAGTTTAATTATCAAAATTAATTAAAAGATATAGCATATACACATAGATAATGATCTTATTTTCTTTCTAGAGATTTGAATTTTTCCCCAATTTTGTCTTCCTCCCATTCTCTAGCAAGCATATCCTCTTTTTAGCCTTGTTCTGCATTCATCAGAATACCACAGCCGTGACAACTTAGAAACACAATTGCAAACTGGGCTGTATGCAAAGGTGTCATTCGTTTTGCTGATGGGATATTAAAAATTCACCTTCAATAATTGCCCAGGAAGAGCAACTAAAACCAAAAGTCCTTATCTCCTCAGACAATGGAAATATGGTAGTATTATCACTGATCATTCTCTGTGGCTAAACTCAACTTAATTTGAACTAGGTTAGACACTCTGCCCTTCTCAATCAATATAATATCCATCATATTATAGAAACTTATAAAATATACAGTGATGACTCTTATGAGATCTCATCCATCTAGACTTTGTATCTACTAATTTTATTTAATGTCACAAGGCATTGATTTAGGATTAGTTAATAACATCTGTGAAAAAGCATTTCCCAGAATGCATATTCTTTTTGACATTTGCTTTCAGGTAACCTTCTTAGTATCACTGGAATAATATTGGAATCTAACCCGATGTAAAAGTCTATCTTCTACATATACAATTTAAAATCACATAAAGCTTTTTTATCCTTCATATTCTTTCTTTCCATCATTAAAAAAAAAAAAAAATGAGACAAAAGTCTGGCCCTGAACCATTCCACAGACAATTTTAGGGAATTCCTCAACATTCTCAGCCCAATTTTGTCACATGAAGAATTGGTGATAGAGTCAACAACTAAAGCTCCTGCATTTTCAATGTATCTCTGCTAACTCAGCAGCCATGAAAACTAGATAGTCATGTGAATGCAAACATGCATACATGCCTATAATCTTTCATTATCCAACACCCCGGGAGGACTGGCTACAGGACCCCTTAAGGATACCAAATTCCACAATGTTCCTATTATGCATGGTGTAATACTGGCATGTGGCCTACACTCATCCTTTGATATGGTTAAATCATCCCTGGATTAATTATAAAACAGTATATTATAAAGATATGGAAAGTTGTTATACTGTATTGCCTAGGGAACCATGATTGCCAAATCAGTCTTTTCGCAACAAATATAATTTTTTCCTAAATGTTTTTGCTCCCCACTTGGTTAAATTCATGGATGTGCTGCCTACAGATAAGAAGTCTGACTGTTCATACTCTCTAGTTCAATGGATAGCCTTCTCTCCCAGCTTCTTGAAATGCAGGACTAAGCTGAGAAGTGTGTTTTCGGGGGGAAAGTTCACATCCTGAAGCTTCTGTGGCTGACCACATGGTCTGTATTTACAATTTAACTGACTTTACTCTTCAGGCATGGTTTTGAGACAAAGATGAGTAGGATAATGGTGAGATCTTTCAGGACCCTCTTATTTTTCCACAGAATCCTGTAGTAGATCAAAGGAAAACAGGACTTTTGACAGGAGACTAACAGAAACAGAAAGACTGTCATTGGCAGGTGAATGACACAGGCCTGGATGTTTCTGAGGGTTTTCTTTGCCACCTCTCCTCAGGTAGTGGTGATATGGGGACCTCAAAGAAAGCTCACCAAGAGCATATTAGCCCAGCACTCCCGTTTTCGTTCTGGTCCCATCTAAAATGGGAATAAAGAATGCCCTTCCCAGGGTGTTGTAAAGATTAACTGAGTTAACAACGTACATAAAGCTCTCAGAACAGAGCCCAGTGCACAATACACTCTCATTAAATCATTTTGTAAGAAATACAGTATGGCATGCAAGAGGGCAAAGGACATAAAATTTAGAAAAGAGCTTGAAAATGGTTTTTCAAAGCCCGAGGCAAGGAGAGGAATTATTTGTGAAAAATAGCATTCTTTATCTTCTCAAAATACAGATTTTTTTTAATATGCCTTGCACACTGGCAAGAGAGCTGTTATTTAAGTTATTTGCGCTCTTGCTTTTCAACCAAACACAAGGAAGGTTTTTCAACTCTAGTTTTGCAGGTGGATCTTTTTCTTCATTTAGATAGAGTCTGACAATAGCTTAAACATCTGCCAGTGTCTGGCACTGGCCCTTCCATGGTATGTCATATCCCACAAAAACTGACTTAATGACCTGCATAAAAAACTTGTGTATGGTTCATTTTGTTTTCAGAGAAGTAGGTCATTGTTGTAGTAAACACCAGCAGACACTGCCCATCTTCTCTAGGGTTTTCCCATGTATCCTGGTGGTTTTCATAAACAGCAAGTCAGCTCATGGTCAGGATATCTTGTAATCCTGGGGTTCTCTGTGGTAACTTTAGCAGGGCTATGCAACCCCAAAAGGACAAAGCAAAATGATTCCTTGTGTAGCCATTTAAAAGAGAAAACCGAACTGAGGCCACAGTGACTGAAATGTGTCTTAAGAAGCAACAACATAAGTGGGCCACAGAGTAGAACATGGTGAGAGCAGAGTAGGCATTAGTGGCCAAGAATTAGACTGTTGCTATTGATGGAAGGAGGACTTGAGTTAGAGAGAGGAAGAGTAGACATGGCGAGTCTACAAGAAGCCCTGAAACCTCAGGTAGCCATCTCTACTGCCTAAATCCAGTTTTCATCAGTAAAAAGGATAGCAGCCAAAAACTTCCGTGCATAGCCAGCCGTTCTCTTTCAAATATGATGCCAATGAATAGCCACAGAATTACTGCCATCATTATAGTCTACTTTACAGATGATAAAACTGAGGAATGGAAGTTAATTTTCCAGGATCACCTGCCTAAAAAGCAGAGAAAGGAAGATTCCCAGGATAGCCGAGCTCTAGGGACTGTAGCTTCCCCACAATGCTGTCCTGCTTCTCTGAAAAGGATGGAGACAGAACCACAGTTTTATGTATGTAATGTAATACCATATGTATAAAAGGCTAGAAAAATAGACCATATAAATGGACATTATAGCAATGTCAAAATATCATGAAAGCAGCCAGGCAGTGGTGGCACACGTCTTTAATCCACTTGGGAGGCAGAGGCAGGCGGATTTCTGAGTTCGAGGCCAGCCTGGTCTACAGAGTGAGTTCCAGGACAGCCAGAACTACACAGAGAAACCCTGTCTCAAAAAACAAAACAAAACAAAAAACAAAACAAAACAAAAAAAAAAACAAAAAAAACCCCACAAATATATATATATATATCATGAAAATAATATATATAAATATATTTCATGATATATATATATCATGAAATAAATATATTTATATTTCAATAAAATATAATATTATTTTAATAAAATAAATATATTTTATATATTATATTTTAATAAAATATAATATTATTTTAATAAAATAAATATATTTTATATATTATATTTTAATAAAATATAATATTATTTTAATAAAATAAATATATTTCATGATATATATATATCATGAAAGCCTCTAAAGGCTCCACATCTGTGCACTTCCTTACAGCAGACCAGTGCACAGTTCAGAAACCTGCCTTGGCCCGTGGATCACACGATAGACAATGTACACCTGAGTAATCTCAAAACTCACTGCAGCTCTCTGGTTTGCAAGGGCAAATATCAAAAATCTGTCAAGGTAGCTTCTCAATATAAATTAGATTTTGAAAAACATTAAAATTGAGCTGAAATGTATGACTATACCAGCTTTATATTCAAAGATCTAAGCCTATCCGAAAGCAGGAAAGGAGTAGCCGCTTTGTTCCCAGTGTTGTGATGGAGGATGGTGGGAAGAGGGTGTCACAGACAGAACGGGGAAGACTTAGCCTGCTCCGCAAATTTGCACTCTAACAGAGAGACCACAGTGCTATCGGATTCAGTAAGACTGACTGAGTCAGATCCCAACTGAAACATGGAAAGCTCAAGGAAGGGAAGGGCTTTCAAGTCTCTTTCAAGGAACTACAGGAAAGAAGCTTGTTTCTGAGGCCTTCTTCACCAGAGGACAGGGGTAGGTAAGAGATGTATAAAAGCGTGTAGAGACTTTTTTAAGATTTTTGGAATATTGGTTTCTCAAAAAAAAAAAAAAAACACATAGAAATATTATAAGGATGTGCTTTCTTTTAAATCTCAGGTACAGGGAGTAGGGCTACTTTGGATTGTCTACAGGAGCCGACTATGATTTGCTTCATACTTGAGCAGAAGCCTGGTTTTGCCAGCAGGAGATTTCTGTGATTATATGAAGTTTGAAATCCTAAGAATTTTTCAGAAGGTACATAAACGCTAGGGTTCCAGGAGGTGGAGTGGGTGGTTGTTGGTCATTTAGGAAGACTGGTTGCAGTTTGATAGTAGCCACGTCCAAGGAAGAAACAAAAGGAAATAAATTAGATTCAGGGATCGCTTTCCCCTCTACCCTTTTCCTCTCCCATCTCCTCTCTCTCTCTCTTTCTCCCTTCTATCCTTGTTTCTTCCTATCTAATGTTAGGGGTAAAACTAGTGGAATTAAGAGTGGGAAAAACAAGAACCCACAAAGTATCGAAGACCAACTACAAAAGAGAATCTCAGGTGATAACATCTCTTAGACTGTCTTTTCCTATACTCCAGTGACTATGTCCCCTCTCCTCTTAATGCTTCTCCCACATTGGTCTGTGTGGCCCCAGAGAGCTTCTCTGTATGTTCTTTAATGAATCATCTAGATCCCCATGGGATATCTTGGGTCATTCACCTTTCTCTTTGACCCGATTTATTGTGGTGAAGTTTTCTGCACTGCACCTGTTAGCTCAGTCCAAATCTCCAGGGTCTAGGATTGGAAGTCTTGCTATACATATCAAAAGTCCTATTCCCACTTTCTATAGAAATGCCAGCTCATGCTACTACCATGCATCCCAGGGCCTCGGATCACTTGTTTCTTCACTGTACTTGGCTCACTGTCATTGTATATGTCTCAACTCTGAGCTCACCAGAACCAGGACACTAATGGATTTTCATAAGAATCACAGCACTTCCCAAACACTGGCTCGTGACTCCTGAAATAAACCCTTTCTCTGACTTACGCATTATACTAAACTCTCCCAGATAAAACATCATTCTAATTCTGTAGTTCTTCCTAGAAAATTGACTCAAAATGAGCTCACTAACCAGTACTCCAGACATTTTAGAATCTGTATTATCTGCCCAATATTTTCCCTGCAGATCAATAGTATAATCCCTATTATTGTTAGCCCCCAGCATTTGCCCATACCACAGCAATGTCCACTATAAATTAGCTTTCACACATCACACCTTTGAAACATCTTATTGAATACAGCTGTGGAGAGCCATGTGAGGGAATTTCTAGGGGAATTAAAAAACATTTTGTCCAAAACCCTGAGTGCTGTGGAGTTATGCAGAGAATCATAATTCTATAAATTCAAGAAACGAGTGGAATTATGTTTTCCCATTCTAGATCCTCCCAAAAGGAAAATGATCATGGATTAGATTAATTCAGAGGTGGGAGCAGGTGAAATGGGGGTATGTCCTTGACCAGCGCTGGACATGAGCTTATGTGGGTCCTTCTAAAGTGTGATTAACTGATAATGGGCCTGGAGAAGCAGAGCTGCTGTGCCTCGTGTAAAATAGGGTCCTGAGTTCAATCCCTAACCTTGCCACAACACAAAAAGGTTAATTATAATGAAGCTACTAGCTAAACGCCTCGTTTACGCCCTCTTGATTCTGTTGCTTGGTTGTCCTAACCACACGCCATCGGGCTGGATAGTGATTCTGTGACTGTGGTGGGAGGTTGTGCGGCATTTATCTCCCACATCTCAGAATTGAAATGCCCTTCCTGTTACTCTAGCTTATCTTAAAGTTGGCTTTCCAGTGAGATATGGTGTTTGTGTGTCCTGCCCTTCTGATAATTTATAAGCCCTGAATAATCACAATGTTTGTATATGCTGTTCATGTAACTAGGAAACCAATACAAGGCCTCCAGTGATATCTGTTTTCCGAAGGAATGCCGTTTTTCAAATGGAGATACACTGTATTAAACGTTTGGGCTTTTGTTTTCGTTTTTAGTTTTTCTGAAATTTGACTTATCCACTAAATCAACAGGAAGAATAATAAAGTTTCCTTGACTAGGGCAAACCCAGAGAGTCTCTCCTTGCCTTTCCAGACTCTCCCCATCACAAAGGAGCTGCAGCACCTCGGCAGTCCCGCACAGTCATTAGCTGCATATTATCAAATCTAGAGCAGAGACGAGCTGTGTGGAGTTTCGAGTCCTCCTTGACCGATCCTCAGGTAAAGACTGACCTTTGCCTGTTACTCTGTTAACAGTGCTCTTCCTCCGACTTTCCGAACTTAGCTAACTTGTGTTCCCTGTTAGCTGAGACTTTGAAAGGGGCCGTGAGCATCTTTATACTTTGACTCATAGACTTGTGTCACAGTGATTCACAACTGCAGGAGAAACACAACTACACAACTGACACACACTTGACATGGCTCTACGGAAGGACTCCGTAACTACAGAGAGTATCAGCTCCTGCTGCTCCATCCTCACTTCCGTGTGTCACGTGCTTCTCGGGAAACTTTCACTTACTCCAGCATTGGCCACTTAGCAGCATCCTCTTCGCCCTGCCTCCGCCTCCTCCTCCTCCCCCTCTGCCTCCGCCGCCTCCGCCTCCTCCTCCTCCTCCTCCGCCTCGTCCTCCTCTTCCTCATATTCCTCCTCCTCTTCCTCCTCTTTCTCTTCCTCCTCTTCCTCCTCTTCCTCATATTCCTCCTCCTCTTCCTCCTCTTTCTCTTCCTCCTCTTCCTCCTCCTCCTCTTCCTCTTCTTCCTCCTCTTCCTCCTCCTCCTCTTCCTCTTCCTCCTCCTCTTCTTCCTCCTCCTCTTCCTCCTCCTCTTCTTCCTCCTCTTCCTCCTTCTTCTTCCATGTCCTTTCTTCTCCTCCACTTACTGCTTCTCCTTGCTCCTTCTTTCCCTCGTTATTCTTCCTTTCATTCTTTTGTGGCTTCGCATTTCCTCCCTCTCCCTGTTACTTCCCCCCTTTGTCTCTATGTCTCTTGGTGTTTGTATGCTCTTTCAAATAATGACAGGTGCATAATACGGGTTCTCTGTGCTGAGCAGTCGAACCATTTTAAAGGTGAACCACGAAGCAGCCCTCAGGATAAAGTATCCCCTCCGTCACACCATATTCAAAGAACTGTGTGCAGCAGCGGCAGTTGCACTATCACCACAGATGCTAACCTTGGAGCTCCTGGCCAGTAGATTGGCATCAGGCTCACTCACTGTGCAATCAGTTTCCTACAGTGAACTCTTGGGAAGGAAGTTACTGTGGTGACTATATAAAGAAACGGGAGTCACATTTCACTTCCTTATGAGTAGAGTATTTTCATAAAATATCTGGAATTATCCTCCCAGGAAACTAGTCTCCTTTACCTTATTCGATTGCCTATTTTTATCAGCACAGACTAATGGATATTTATTTTAGTCTTTGGTTTATAATCAATTAATATATTGTTAATTTTGTGGAACTGCCGTACCCCGGGACACTGGGAGTGCTGACTCATGTCAGTCTGATATGTTCTGTCATTTTTTTAAAGTATTTCCTTTTTTAGTCCTCACACTACAAGATCTTGTGTATTTCCTGTCCTAATCCACATCTCAGCTATTTCTTTAAGAAATTCTTGGTTCTTAGCTGGGCAGTAGTGGCACATACCTTTAATCCCAGCACTTGGGAGGCAGAGGCAGGTGGATTTCTGAGTTTGAGGCCAGCCTGGTCTACAGATTGAGTTCCAGGACAGCCAGGGCTGCACAGAGAAACCCTGTCTCGAAAAACCAAAAAAAAAAAAAAAAAGTTCTTGGTTCTTATTGCTAGAGAATGATATTAGAGACAGACAACACAGTTAGATGTGCTGCATGCTCCAGGAGTGCTGTTCATTCTCCGTTCTCTCAGGAGGAAGAGCTGGGAAGCATGCAAGCACAAGCTGAGTCACGTGCACCTGTGTATCTGCAGTACATTCTCTGTCTACCCCCATCTGCATCTGTATTGTTAATGGGAGTTCTCCTTAGAGCCCCTTCTCTGTCTACCTGTATCCACATCTGTATTGATATTGGGACTTCTTACTTAAGTCCTTAATGCTCATCCAGTACTGTGTGGCTCCTTCTATCTTCCTGTCTGTCATATTTGTCTGTTTCCTCTTACTTAACAGCCTGAAGCCTCTCTAGAACTTTGCATAAGTACAACCCAACTAAACAGCTTTTTTTCAAAATATAGATCAGTGCTTATCATTTTTAAGATCCTAATAACTATGACAGATTGAGGAGACCCAATGACTATGAACCTACATAGATCCTGAAAGACAAGAGGATAAGGTAAAACTTAAGGAAGTCCAAAGGCACAGACTTTAATTAATAAGTTTATTTCAGCACTGGCGCCTTTGCTGTAACAAGGCCATCAAGCAATGATGGAAGAAAACAAGGGAGGACACATAGGGACTCTGGAAAATGCCTGAAACCTCTCTGTAAATACAATCTCACTCTAAAACAACATTTATTACATCTAAAGAAACAATGAAGGTCTAAAAGTACCAGCATAGATGGGGCAAGAAAACAGTAACCCTGTCATCTCTTTTTATAATAATCTTTGTCATTTTGAAAATGAAAAGAAACATGTTTGTTGTTTCATTTGAGTTTCTTTGGAGACTAATGAGGCAGGGCTTTTCAAACTTATTATATCCATTTATATCCATGTCTTTTGTTTGTTTTTGTTGCAACTGGATTCTTCAGCTTTGCTGTTGACTGAACTTCCAAGGCTGTCGATGACAGTGTTCAGTTATGCTGCTGTCTCCATCACTGATTAACACGAAACCTACATTTAAAAAAAATGAATTCTCAGTCATCCGCAGATAACAATTTGGTACATGTATAGGTCTGTTTCTCACATCTACTTGAGGCACTGTAAGGATCAAGAGACAGTGTTGGTATCGAGAGCCTCTTGGCTATAATATATACTTGGGGTGACCTTGAAGTAGTTACTTAACCACTCAGGCCTAAGTTTTCATATCTCTGAAACACAGACAAATGAAACATTATTATTGTATCGCATATGATGCCACATGTGTGTAATTTACTTAGCATGGGCCCAGAAACAGAATGTAAAACCCACAAATGGGAGGATGAAATAACATATATTTTCAATCATGGGGTCATGTAGACATTCCAACATTAGTATCTGGTGTTTTAAACAACAAATACCAACCTCTTTGTGACTACACCTTTGGGATTATTATTTGAAAATAATAAAAGGACATCATATATTACCACTAAGAAGATACTCTCTGGGTAGCTTCATTCTCTGTGATCTAGTTGCTTTTTAAATATTCAGTGCCACATAAGAAAATAGGTCCAATTCAAAGTAAAAATACAGGGCCCTGCTATCTTTGGCAAACCTTTTGCTGTTATGAGCACTAACTCCCCAAGCCAGATGCTTCATTTGAGTTTGAAGCTGATCTTCAACCTTAATGAGCTTCAGGAAAAAGCACGGGATAAATTTAACATTGACTATCAAATGGGCAGCTGCTTTGCTATTCCACAGGGTTGTCATCTTTGTGGTTCTCAACGATGCTGTTTCTCTTGTTCAAGGACACAGGTAGAATTGTGGTGGCCTCCTACTTGGACTATATGGTCCCAGGATACAGTATAGAAACTGTAATTTATGTCATGTTTGGAAAATGGAATCTTGGAAACAAATTTAGTAGGAGAGTCAACACAGGATTAAGAACATTGGATTCCAGGTGTTTGGCTAGATTTTCCTAAGAACAAAGTCTATGTGGCCTCATTATTTTAGGACACTCATAGGCACAAACATTCCTTTTGTTGTGGGGGATGCTGGAGACAAACATTTTTAGTAAAGAAGTCATCAAAATCTTGGCAAACATGTTAAAACAAATGTGTAAATACAATGCTTCCTGTTTCAGCCAGCAGCATTTGAAAAGGCGCTATAAGGCAGCACAACCTGAATAAACATGAATTCAAAAACCTTGTATTTTTTCACTGTTTCAAAATACTAGTAGCAGCCAGGCGACAGTGGCCCATGCCATTAATCCCACCACTCTGGAGCCAGCTGCAGACAGATCACTGAGTGCAAGGCCAGCCTCATCTACAAAGTGAGTTCAGAGAGAGTCATGGCTATACAGGGAAACACTGTCTCAAAAAAACCAAAGAAGAAAGAAAGAAAGAAAGAAAGAAAGAAAGAAAGAAAGAAAGAAAGAAAGAAAGAAAGAAAGAAAGAAAGAAAGAAAGAAAGAAAGAATATACATATATATATTCATATCACAATCTGTATATAAACCTATGTTGTATGTGGAGTTAAAGGTTAAAGGATCCTTGGTGATATAAATCTTATGAGTTAACTGCTTCATTCCTCCAGTAGAAGCCATCTCCCAGTGCTATGACAAGCTCTGCAGTGGAGAAAAGTCATCAACAGGCTTACTCAACCATGACTCAGTGAGCTACTAACAGCAACCGATGTGGCCAGATTCCCATGGATAAAATGATGACAGGGTTGTTATGAGACAGGGAAGAGATAGTCATATCTTCCTCTTTTTTTAGGCTCTCAACTCTCCTGTTATGCAGGTTCTCAATACTATGGAAAAAAATTCTCCTTCCCAATGTAATTCATATCAAAAATAGAATGCAATAAATTCCAGGCATGATATAAGATGCATCCTTAGCCTTGGCAGGAAAAGTAACAACACACAATACAGCAAGGGACACACAGATGTGTTGTCCAAAGATAAGTACTATCAGAAATAGGTTCACGAACAAAGAAGAAACATGGGGTCAGAATCTTATTAAAAGAGAATAGAGCACCTTGGTTGAAGTATAATCCACAGATTGTTAATTCACCCATGAGGATGTGTGCCCCGACACAGCTGTGTAACTATAACTACAATCAATTTTAGGAGAGTTCCAATAACCCAAAAGCCTGTACACATTAGATGTCACACTCTACTTCCACAAGGATACTCCTGTATCCCAATAACTCTAAACAACTACAACCTTCTATCTTTAGTCATAGATTTGTATGTCACAGATTAATCACATCAGATAATACGTGGTCATTTGTAAATTATTTCCTTTGTATGCTTTCTGTGTTCATTCATTTTCTAGCACACGTTAATACTTCATTTTTATATGTCTAAATAATGCTTAACCCTAAAAACATACCAGTAGTTAGGTTTCCAAACATTAGTTGTTTCTGTCATTTGGCTCTTGTGAATAATATTTCCATGAACATTTCTGTACAAGTTTTTTTGAGTGGACACAGGTTTTTAGTTCTCTCAAATAAACTACCTAGGAAGGAGGTTAGTGAGTGACTCTTTTGATAAATTTCTAGTTTTCAAAGTAGCTCTACCACTTCATATTCCCAGCAGCAGGCTATTTCTAGGCTTGACTAATCAAATTATCTCCAGGCTTTTCCTATTCTGTATTATGTATAGAGATTTCCGCTGTCAGGAGAGGCTGCTTTGTTAGTGCTTTTTCCCAGCCTGCCACTCTGAACCCTGACATGCGTACTAAGCAGCATGTGACTTGAAGACTTTGTACATAAGCTCTCTCGCTCTCAGTTTCCTTTGGGAAGAATAAAAAAGTAACATGTAAGAGCCTTGTATGGTCAATAATAAATTGATTAATGAATGCATGCATGCTATCTGTAGTATTATGGTTTGGATATGAAATGGCCCGAAAGGGACACTCTGCTAAAGTCATAGCCCTGAGCCAGTAGAACCATTGTATGTTAGTTAGAGAATAAGGAGGTTATTCTAATCAATGGACTAAGTGTGTCCAACCCATGGCCTTCTGGCTGTCCTAAGATAGTCATGGATGTGGCCCAACACATTTGTAACTGACAAAATCATACTGCAATATCAAAATTTGGGCACCTCTGTAGTACAGAATTGATGACTCCATAGATAAATGAGCTATTTGCAAGTGATGTGTCATTGAAAGAAACATTCTAGAGTGTGCCCTAGAAAACTCGCAGTCACGAGTCGCATGCTTGCTTTCTGTTTCCTGTCTACTCTTCGGCAAGCAGCTCAGCTCTCACAGGCTTCATATATTCAGCCTCACGAAGCCCAGGGAGAACAGAGCCAGAAGGCTGTGTGCTGCAACCAGAAGCCAAAATAAACCTTTTTTTCCTGGATGTTGTTTTTCTTAAGTATTTTGTCATAGTGATAGGAAAGCTAGCATCTATTTGTAGATTCAACAAATCGTAGACTTAAAATGTTTAGGGATAAATGTGTCCATAAATGTCCATACCTGTTCAGGTAAAGGCCATTTTTTAAAGTTGTGATTCTCTGAACAGTAACTATGTGGATAACATTTGTTAAATAGTATAAGTAATATCTATGTGAGTTAAAATATACATGAGGGTATATATAGGTGACATGCAAATTCTACATCATCATAAAAGGACTTGGGGCATCTGTAGGTTTTGGTGTCTTCGGGGGTTCTTAGAATCAGGTACTGAGGGACACCTATTCTTAGCACAGTATCCTAGATTTACTAAGTGTTTGACAGTCACTATTGATACTCACTATGTGCAAACAGTAAATCAGGAAAGGCAAACATTCCTCTGTCACCATAAGCCTTTAACAAGAACAAAACATAGATGGCAGGTTTTTTTATATGTCTCTTTATATGTCCTGCCCTCTTGCCAGGTGGCTCCCTGAGAGCTTGTCAGAGAAGGATTCCTGTCCAGAGCTACTCTGCTCTTCCAGCTGAGCAAATGTGATTTGTGAGCCAAGTGTTCATCATCCCCTTCCATCAGGCTATTTATGGCCCTTACAATTTCACTCTTGATGAGAATGCATAAAAATGTTATTGGCCCTGTGTGCTTGCTTCATAATAAACAGACCATACACAGACGATATTAAATATGGTTAAATGAAAGACTGAATAGGTTCACTAAAATGCCTGAATGTTGAGAGAACTTGTTAACCCCACTGATGCCACAGAAAGCACTGACAGCATGCCCCCCTCATTCATCCCTACAAGGAGACCATTTTGAAGTGGTTCAATGGGTCCATACAGAAGTAAGTTTCTGACTAAAGCTCAGGGCTCACGAGCCCAACTCACATGTTGTCTCCGGCATTCATATCACCTTAAAGAATCAATTCACCTTATTCTCTGCACATCAGGCATTTATAAAAGTGATTTGTGTACTGTGTCTAGAAATCTTGAGAAATTTTCATTTCCGTGAAAATATTCAGAGTACAATTTATTGCCATGGCTTTCTTCTCCTCCGGGAATTATCAATACATTTTCTACACGGTGTTTGGGGGCGGGGTTAGATGAACCACTGAGCACAGGGAATCTCAAGGTGGAGCATACTAAGTCACTTGCATTTGGCACAGATTCCCCAGCTGAAGACAGGCTTTGAGTAGGAAGGTTCATGGGTAGCAAAGTATTGAAGAGTTAGAAAGTGGGACCAATGATACTCCAACGGGAACTGTTCGGTTAAGCTCGCTTCCGCACGTCTGTACTCACGCTTACTGCATCTCTGTCTCTAGCTAGTCCTTCCCTGTCTACTACTTACTCTGCACTACACAGTTCTCTACCTTTTATTGCTTTCTGTCCGCCTCCTTGTCTTTTTATCTCCTCGACTCCTTTAACATCGATGACTCCTAAGGAATATGATGAATTTCTTTCCTGGCATCACATGTGCTTGTGCATATGGTAATAACAGGAAAGAGAGGGGCCAGTAGGATAGAAGGAGAGCCTGCAGAGACAGCTGGCACTCTCTCAACACATGTGCTCTGTGCAGAGATGCCCAGCATGCTCAACCCAGGAAGACAGACAGACAGGGACCACCTGAAACAACCAAACTGACTAAATACATCCACAGTGTTTTCAGTTTAAAACTCATTTCAAGCCAGTTCATCCTACAAATGATTGCCAATGCTGAAATATTAAGTGTATCAAAGTGATTTTGTGACTGTCGCAGTTTCCAGATCATAACGTGACAGTGTTCAAAGGAAGGCCTGTTATTGGAGGAAGCAGCAGGAAAAGCAATGTCTGCATCCTGAAATCTCAGATGGAAAGGAAAACAATGGGGGTGCTCACAGCTCTTTTCTTTGAACATATTACACACAAGGCAGGGTTCTCCATTTCTGTAATAACATGAATTATTATAGTTCAGGCTAAAGATCACCTTTGTGATTAAGAGTACATACTGCAGCATACATAATATTTTTCAGTTTTCAAAACCCATTTTCTATACCTTAAATACTATAACCCATGAAAATATAACTAAAAAGGGGTCCATAAAATTATAAAATCAAGAGAGTGAGGAGTACCACATATCTTCCAATTGTAGTGCAGTGAAAGGAGTTAGAGATTGCCCTCGCAAATGTATAAGACAGGAACTGAGTTCTAGCAAAATGGGTTCACAGGTAAAGGCACTTGCCAACAAGCCTGAAAACCCAAGCTTCATAACCTGGACCCATATGGTAGAAGGAAGGATCAATTCCTGCATGTCTTCCTCTGAGCATCGTGCACACACTGTGACACACAGGCAAACCCATGCAGATATAGAGCATGCACACATATGCAAGCACACAACACAGATGGATAGAAAAATCTTTAAAGTGGAAAACTCGAACAAGACCCATGAGCTGACAGAAAAAAAAATCAAAACATTTTAGCATATCATATTCTACAAAACTTATTTTAAAGGAAAAAAAAGTATTTCCTAACCATAATAACCCACTGGCACAGGGTATTGATTATTGATGGGGTATTTGGTGTTAAACTGTCACTGCCTTAGTAAGTTTCAAATATTTCAGATAAGTTTCTCCATTCTACCTTCTGAAGCCTTTCTCCCTCTGTCCAATCATTGCTTCTAATTCTTTACCCTTTTCCTTAAATCAATTGTATATTCTTATATCCCTGTGGCTTTGCAAAGCTCCAGTAACATAGGTAAAGTCTACAAACTGCCTTAACACTGGCTTAACCATGTGGCTTCTCTATCCAATATAATATTAATGACATAAGACAAGAAAAAAACTGTAAGTGTACAATTTAATTTGACCCCTGTGCTTCTTCCATCTATCAGGTGAATCTTTTCTTGATCAAATAAAGTTGTAACCATGCTAAAGTATAAGGATTAGAGGAAGGACCTGTAGCTACCTAGGCAGTCACTTTAATGACGCTTAAAGCAAGTGTACTAAGCAGGAAACTAAGAATCAAAGTAGAGTGAGGCCTGGTGGCACAAACTTGAGATCCAAAATATTCATGAGGCTAAGACAAAATAATTTTTAAAAGTTCAAGATCTAGCTGTACTAAGAGTGAACTCAAGGCTAGCCTGGGCAAATTATTGAGACCTCATCTCAAAATAAAAATAAAATGAGGGCTAAAGATCATATTCCAGGCAGAGAGTGCTAACCAGGATTTGAAGAGGTCATAAGTTCAGTACAGTACACGAAAACCAATCTAAGCAAAGAGTTAACCTTCTGGCCCACACCTATAATCCCAGCGCTTGGGATAATGAAATGGGAGGCTAGCCAACATGAGGGCAACATGAGTGACAAAATGAGTTCAAGTCCAGCCTAGGTTGGGTAATGAGACAAAGTCTCAGATTGTTAAAAAAAAAAATCCAAATAGAAAATATAAAATGTTTATAGTAAATGTGTGTTCTTAATAATTCTTTTTCTAAAATCTCCCTGATCTCTAATTAGTTGGTCATGAGGTCAGATTTTATAAGTTCCCTGTCATATACAACCCTATAAAACTCCATTCTGTCTCCTTTGAATTCATCATTTTTTTGTTCAAATTAACCCAAAAAGAAGTGTTGATGACCAAGGCCAACACCCTAAATTTCATCCCTAGAGCCCAGGTGGTAAGAGAAAGTTGACCCCCCAAAATTGTATTCTAACCCTAATATGCTCATCAGGGAATATGCCTCACTACACATATACACAACACACATATGTACACACACGTGCACACACACACACAATGAATGAGGTATGTTTAAGATATAAAAAGTATCATTAATTCTTTGAGAATTTTATACAATCCATTTTGACCATATTTCTTTCACCTCCTTGAGCTCTCCAAATGCACCTCTCCCCACCCCCTACTCATCCATCCCTTACTATCCTCTTTTAAAACAACAACAACCAAACAACAACAGCAAACCAACAATCCAGTCCAATTTCTGCAGCTCATATACTATTCTGTGGCCATCCACTGGAGTGATTAGCCTATCAGAAGCCACACCCTTAAAAAGACTTTTGATCTTGAAGTACAACCAATTACCAGTAGCTCATCAGCTAGGAGTGGGACTTTGTGTTTACCTCCCTCTCATTGGTGGGGTTCTGTTTGTCTTGAGCTTGCATAGGTCTTGTTAATGCCGTCACAACCACTGTTGATTCACATCTGCAGCTTTCCTGCTGTGTCCAGAAAAAAGCTTCCTTGTAATCAGCCACCATTTCTGGCTCTCATAATATTCTTGTCCCATTTTCCTTAGTGATCTCTGCGCCTTGGAAGTAGGAGGTATGATGTGGATACCCTGTTCAGGACTTATTCTCCGCCCCATGGCCTGTGGGGAGTCTCTGTGTTAATCACCGTCCACTCCAAAACAAAACTTCGTTGATGTTGGTTGACAGAAACGCTAATCTAAGTGTGATGATGATGCATTGTGAGTCAGTTTAATATTGTGTTCATTTTGCAGAACAATAGGTTGTCTCCTACGGCCTATCACCTACCTACCCACAAATGGCTTCAATAATAGTACAAAATATGGGTTTCATCTTGTGACCTTAAGTCCAATCAGAAAGTGACTGGTTACTCCAATGATACATCAGGACACAGTGTATACTGAGAATATCTTGCACCCAGGGTTTATATCTGGGTAAACTGATGGTCTTTCATTAATTAAAATGTGTCTGTCCAAAGGCAGTACATCTTATTAGGGTTCTCAGCTATGCGGCTCACAAACCGTGCTGTCTCTGCATGCTCCCATCCACATCCGGCTCTGCATTGTGAGCTCAGGAGGTTTTAGATTGAAGAGTAGCTAAGCTGTTACTCGGGTCTCACCAGTGGACACAGCAACTCTTATTTTGTAGCAAGTAAATATCTAAAAGCAAAGAAAACAAGAAACAAAATCAAGAAGCCCCCAGCCAAGTGCTGGTCACAGTGTGTGCCAGACAAAGCATCCGCCTTACATCAGAGTGTTCTTCCTGACATTTACCCAAGTGTGGCTCAATAAAAATTACCCACCATCAAGTCCCATATATCATCTTACTCACTTAGAACTTTCAGCTCTAATTAGCTTCCTACGTTTAACAGGGAGGAATCTATGCAAGGCTTTCAACTGCCATGAAATAGTTTCACAAAATGAGACCTATACCAGACAGTGCTGTGCTTTCAGAGATGGCAAATCAAACACCATTTGGTAAGATGCCAAATGATTAGCAGGAACAGTGACATTAGAAACCCCATGCCAAGGAGATCAGTGAACCACCAGAAATCAAAAGGTACTTCTAAAATGGTCCTTGGATATACTCTGCC
Organism: Arvicanthis niloticus; assembly: GCF_011762505.2. NCBI lineage: Eukaryota > Metazoa > Chordata > Mammalia > Rodentia > Muridae > Arvicanthis > Arvicanthis niloticus. Next base: position 75,137,455 of record NC_047667.1, on the reverse strand, counting down.
CTCTTGAATATGTTAATAGCAATGCATTTCTGAGAAGTTATCTCAAGTGGCTTAATCCTCAAGGCTGGCCCTCTGGAATGACCTCTGAACCTGCTGGTCTACAGATCTAGGTCCTAGATACTTAAGGTTGGGGATAATTGCAAGACTAGAACTCTTCACTATGATTTTGCTGAGAATGAAAAGATGACGGTTTCCTTCCTTCCATCTAATGGCTGAGTTGGTTGTAAATGGCCAGTTTGAGTGACTTTATGATGATAAACGTGGGAGAGAAACCTTAAATGCTCTAATGGGTAGAGAGGAAGAAATGAGTAGGAAGGTACTCTCAGTTGTGTGGCAAGCTGGCTTTTCCTTCTGGGGATGAGCTCAGCTCCTCCTTGCTTAGTGATATCCTTGATCCTTAGGACTTCTAGAGCCCAATGGCTCTAGAGCTATCAGGTAAACACAAATGAACAGAATGTGCTTAGTTTGTCCCTTGAGTTTCTTGTAAGTTCATGTCCTGAATCACAAAATCTGTCACTATCATTTCCACTGATTGCTACTGTGTAGGAATCTAGAACCAATCCTGCCAGCAGATGCTAAAGGTACCAAAATAAAGGTGTAATGGAGAGAGGTTGGTAATGTGGGATTTTAAGCAAACCTCCATTGTTAAAACGTTGATAAGTATTCATGTGCTGGCTAAAGAAAGCATGTCCACAGGCTCAGCCCAGCATCACAGATCCTGAATTTAAATTGACACTGCAGAGCAGTGCTTGTCACGGTGGGGCTTGATAAACACCTGTCCATAAATTGTCCCCAGCCTGTGACAAGACAGAGAGCCAACACCAGAATGCAAATCATCTGCATCAGTAAGTGTGTTGTCTGGCCTGCCAGCACTGCTTCTCTAGAGGGGTTTTCTTTTATAGAGCAAGCAGGGCATTTACATTCTGAAATGAGCTTCTTATCTCTTGGGCTGCATTCTGGGCAGTACAGCTTTCTGAAGAATCCTTCAGGGTCCCTTCATGGTATTTCGGCACAAACTCCAAAAGATCAGCAGTGCTGTACAATGGAGAGAAAAAGAAAGTATAGACACGAGTAACATCTGAGACATTGCAAGTAACCCAAGACATCACTGGCAATCCAAGTCACATGTGCACCTGTGGAATGAGTGCAGTATAAGTGGGCAAAAAACTGGTCATCTGGGCCCATTACATTTTTTTTTCTATAGCCAGCATTCAGTTTCTCAGTAATGTAAAAGTCTGTAGCTTGCAGCTGGCTAAGATGCTGTTTCTGGCAGAACTGAACCTGTTTATCTGTCTCTTGTCTTGCAGCACTGCTATACGTAGTCTGTAGACTACCAAAGAGTGCGAATTTCAGGAGGATACTGTGTCCAGGCCAGCATATACCACACAGAAGCAATAGCAGATGAATATGAATGTTATATCAAAGACATGGGTACATAAGATGAATGGATGCATCAGACTACCAGATCCTTTGGTGTTTCCAGAGCCTGGCATCCATCTCTCTGGGAACTGTTACAAATACTTTCTTTTATGCCCAAGGCCAAGAAGGATGTTCATCAGGTGTTGAACACAGGATAGAAAACATCTGAAGCTTCTGAGAAAAGAAAGCCTGAGATTTGGCTCCGTGGGTAAAAGAACTTGACTTGCAAGCCCATCAACCTGAGTTAAATCCTGGAACCCACATCAAAAATGTTAAAGCCAGAAGTGGTGGTACACTTCCATAATCCTAGCAGGCTGTCATAGTTAGGGTTTCTATTGCTGTGAAGAGACACCGAGACCTGTTCCTTCTTAATTTCAGATTCATATGTTTGAGTTGTATAGCCTTTTCTCACACTTAGAAACTCAGTATTTTTCTAATCTCCTTAGTCTATTTTTTCTTATCCCTGGTACTAGAAGAAGAAAAGAGATACACTAAATGGTTATTGTCTCTTTATTCCACTATCATCACTCAAAGGCTTCTTCAATATCATTTATTCTTCTATTGATACCTACAACCTTCCTATAAGTTCCTCAAAAGCTTCAGTGTCTTGGTCTTTTTTATATTGTAATGATTATGACAATGATGATGATGATTATGATGATAATGATGATGATTTGGTCTTTTAAAATTGAGTCTTGCAGCACTAAGGTCTGTCAGATGATCCTGGGCCAGAAGGCTGAAGATCAGATGCTCCACTGTTTTGTAGTAGAGGGAGTGTCCAGGTGTTCAGAGGTCTCTATAAATTGGCTGTTTTAGAAGCTATGCTTTGTGCTTCCCACAATTATAGTTAACTCAGTCATTCTGGATTTCTGACGGGGTTGAAAACTTATAGCCTCATAGCCAATCCTGGCTATTTACCTTGAGAGAAAAGAGTTGAGTGGATGGTTTTCAGCTGACATTCATTCTAAAGCCAAGAAAAAGCCAGGTTCAGAACTAAGTGTTTTACTTAGGAGAGACAACAGAGGTTCTGGTTAGCCAACAAAATAATGGACTGGATATTAGGATTATCTTGTACCTCATGGGTACAAATTGACATAATTATGCTCTAATTGTATTTTGAGAGAAAAGTTTTATTTTAACAGGAAGGATGATATGTAGGAGGAGCTAAGGTGGGAGGAGTACTGAGAGGAAGAGAAGGAGTAAGGAGAGGAGGAGAAGAAGGAGAAGAAGGAGAGGAGAAGCTAGGTGATGAGAGAGAGAAAGAGAGAGAAAGAGGGGGGGACATGGAGGAAGATGTTCACATGTCTCCACCAGTCAAAGATAGTTGATATATCTAGGTATTGGGTATTGGGTTACACTTCTGATTGAGCATTGCCAAACTTATAAAGCCTTTGATTAACATTTTTAAAAAATGTATAAAAGCAGAAAGGAGAAGGGGGCATGGGGTAAGGGTTTTCTAGGGAGGGGAAATGGGGAAAGGGGATGGCATCTGAAATGTAAATAAAATATTCAATTTTTTAAAAAACTGAGTCTTACTATATACCTTGCACTAATCTGGAACTTACTAAGTAGATTAGAATAGCTTCAGACTCATAGAGATTTGCCTACCTCTGCCTTTGGAATGCAGGAATTAAAGGCATAAGCTACTATGATCAGTCCTGGCTGGGAAATTACTTATCTACTATATTCTTGCCAGAAGACATAGTATGTTTAGGGCTTTCATATTAATTAATATGTTTTTAATTCTTGAATCTCTATTTATTTTGTATGTATGTATGTATATATGTATGTACATATGTATGTGTATGTATATGTGGTATATATGAGAATGTGTGTATATGTGTGCAGGCATGTGAGTGGTTATGTCTGAAGGCTGATGGAGGCCACATGTAAATATCAGGTACATTCTTCTATTGCATTCTACCTTAGGTTTTTGAAGCAGGGTTTCTAACTATACCTAGGGAACCTAGACTGGCTGACTAATGACCCTTCTGAATCCTCTTTTATTTTTATCCCCAGCACTGAGATTATAGGTACTTGCTGGCTTATTTTTGTGAACATGGATATTGTAGATCCAAACTCAGGCCCTCGTGTTTGTATAGCATGTACCTTTCCCACTTAAATCTACCACTTATTTATTGCTGTCATGTGACAATCAGTGCACTGTCATGTAGTCTGTGCTGCTCACATGAAACATCCTACAGGGTGATAGTTATCCTTTACTTACAAAATAGAATAACTTAGAGGGATTCTATTACATACCTTAATCTAAAAGATGAACCAATGGAATCAATAGGAAGACTCAAGTCTAACTGGTACTGGAGCTCAAGCTAACTAACAGGGCCCTTCATAATAAAAAGGATGACTACTTGACCACTACCATGTGGACCCATTGGTTTTAAATTATTTCCAAGCCATGCAATAATCTAATAGGATCTATATCATTCACATTTTGCTTATAAGGAAAAGTTAGGTTTAGAAATGTTGAGTAAGCTATTTCAAGTCACATGGATTATCAGATATCCAGACACAGATTTTTCTTGCTTTTTTTCCAGACCACACTGACAAAGACAGAAGAATCTCCCCCTGGTTATGTTGCTAACCCTTGCTGTCGCTTCCCTTTATGGTATACAATTTCCTTTACTGCACATATAGATGAAGCACCTTAAAACTAAAAAAGTCACCAGTGTTCTTCACAAATAAGTAAGAAGTCTTTTCTACTTTTGGTGACATCATCTGGGGTAATCTTTTGACCTGTTTTCCATGTAGTTCATTTATACTGTGCCAAGTTGTTGCTGGATATATCCAGAAGCTTAGCCTGAGTATATGACCTGGCTCTCTCTCCAAGTACCCTGGGTTCTTCAAAGTATAGTAGCTAAATTTCAGTCACCAGAATCTCTATTGGAGGCAGAGAGATTTGTTAGAAAAATATTCTAAATCTTTCTATAACTAAGCAAACAGAATTGCACCACAGTTCTTTTTTATAATATAATATAATTAATATAATGAGTATTTATTAGAATTTCTTTTTTGTTTGTTTGTTTGTTTGTTTGTTTCCCAATCTTCTTTTATACCATTTTAATTACATCCAATTATTAAGGTCAGTTCTAGGTTGAGGAACTAGCAATACAATAGATACATATAGTCAAGGAACAAGCAAGACAATAAACACAAATAGTCAAAGAACAAGCAAAGCAATAAACAGAGTCTCATGATCACTCCCATGATCACTATTTCTAAGGGCTTATCAGGATGGCCAAAATATCTGAGCCTACTTCCCTGTCATAGCCCAAAGTCATTTTCATGCCTGAAGCCTACTTCTTTGTTATAGCCTAAGATTTAGACTCCTGCCTGAAATTACTTCTTTGTTCTAGCCTAAGATTTAGATTCCTGCATGAAATTATTTATGCCTGAAATTTCTTCTTTGTTCCAGTCTAATGTCAGATTCCTTCCTGAAGCCCATTCCCTTGTCCTTGGCCAATGTCAAATTCCTGCCAAGCAGCTCCAAAAGCTCTCCACATCCCCCCTCCCTTTTAATTTCATAAACAAGACTAAGCCTGTCTTAGTTCATTCTGACAAGAATGCTTTCCTTACCCATCATGAAATATGCATTATCAAAAGCAGTGCAGTTATGTCTTAGGTTGCTAAGGCTCTGTGAAAAATCCTACTTGTCCTTAGCTTGCCAGCCTGTTAAATTAACAACTCTGTCTGGGAGTGCACAACAGCTCTTAAATGCAAGAAAACTCAAAGAATATACAGGCATATTGTAAGATGTATACATTGATTCGGACCTCTATTACACCCCATCATTTCTGCTGAGCCACACAGGAAAACAGCATATGTACTTTAAGATGGTTTTAATCCCAGAACTCAGCAGGCTAAGGCAGGTGGAGCTCTGTGAATTTGAAGCCAACGTGGTCTACAGAACTATTTCCAGATTAGCCTAGGCTACATAAATAAACCCTGTCATGAAACAAACAAACAAGCAACGAAAAGCACTCCAAGCCCTAGCTCACCTTCCCTAGCTATGCCCTTCCCCACACTCTCCCCGCCTTACTTCTGCACTTGATCTTTTCTATCATACCTTGTTTGATTGGGGGGGGGGGGGTCCACAGGGATTAAGATCACGACTACCCTTTCTAGCACTTAATTAAGATATCTTCTTTAAAGTCTAATCCGTTTTTATCATTTTGTAGTTCTTCTTCCTCTCCTATATTTTTTTTCTCAAGTTATGTACTAAGCAGTTAGAAATTAAGAGCCAGCAAGATGGCTCAGAACAAAAACCAGTTAACCTGAATTCAATCCCTGAGAGCCATATTAGGGTAAAAGGAGAGAATCTACTCCACTATGCTGTCCTCTGTCCTCCTTATGTGTGCCATGGCATGTTCCCCTGCACTCATATATGACATACACACATATTTATGAAATAAACTCATACAACATAGTTAGTAATTAACCACCTTCTCCCATCATGATTCATCCTTTGTCTGTTCTCATTCTCCTTCTTTCAGTATCACTTGATATATTGGCTTACTTGATTCATCTTTAAATTTTTCACTTTATATACACAAGTATGTTTGTCCTTGGCTCAGTTCAGTTTAACACAATCCAAGTAATAGGAAAGTTACTCTTAAATTCAAAATCAAGTGTAAGCACATGGGCAACTGTAACACGGTAAAGCAAGGTGTCACATGTGTAAAGTGATTGTATGCTCACTACAAGAGGGAGAAGATTTGGATAAGAAACCAACACTTTAAAGCTCACACAGAGAAGTGAGCATCTTCTCAAGCACAGGGACCATAGTTAGTGGCATAGTTTTATCTGAGAAGAATACACAGTAGCACAAAATATCTCTTAGGTCACTTAGAGGGTGATGCCGTCTGCCTTTGTAAAGACCAGATGCAGAAAGATGATCATGATGTTTAGATACAGAGGCCTACTCTGTTCAGTTTGGTCATAATACTTTTTATGAATTCAAGATTCTTGTGAGACTACAAAGTGAAGTTTACAAGGAGACTTAGACACTGAGTTAAAGAGTTGGGAAGATTTGCGCTTACAAGACTCATGCTCAAGTAAGAAATTTTAATAGAGCTGAAGTTTTAGACCATTAGATATGGGTTAGCTAAATATACCAGATGGAGTTTGTAACCACTAAGTGTGGTGGGTTTATATGTATATTGACGGTAGACTTTTGAGAGACAACACAATTTCAGAGAAAAGGCAGAAGACCTTAAGATTAGAGAAGAGGAGCCAGTGAGTTGGGAAGGCACCTGGAAACTGTGATTTTACAAACATTAGAAGATGTTAAAAGGAAAAGAGACCATTGCAACCATATTGTGTATTTGTCCTTATACTAAAGGTTGAAGACACAGCAGTGGAAACGTGTAAAAAATACACTGTTTATGGGACAGGCGGATATCTGAATACCTAGCCTAAGTTTGGTGAACTAAACCAACTGTTTGGTTTGGAAGAAGGACATAAAGGAGTGACTAAGTTTACATGATGATCCTGTTCTCATAACCAGACCAGCTGCAGCCACAGTGCCAAATTTCCCATGTATGTAGCTCTATTCAGTTCACACTGACCTGCTCTGTTCTATAAATACCACCCTTTAATAAATGCTTCCCTCCACCCACAGCAATATTTGTCCTCAACAACCAACATCTGTTTCTCACAACTGTGGCTCAACACTCTGCACCTGTCAAGGACTCGATCCTAGTATTAAACACAGAACACAACACTGCTAGCTGTACAATTTGACCACTGCCTACTTCGACACTCTTATCTGAGAAGTCAAAGTGATCCCTCCATCTGCTGTTACTGAAGGGCACTGATCAACATCTATCTAAAACAGGGAACAGGGTGTTGACTTCTGCTTGTGTAACATCGAAATGGAGAAAAGAAGATCAAATTAAGCTAAGGAAAGCTAGACCTTTCTCAACACTGAAAAGAAGCTTCCGTAATTTCAGTCCTCATGCAGTTACACCTCTTATGAAAATCATTGTGTCAACACTTCAGAAGCCTTAGAATAAGTTTCCCCTCTCTCAGTACACCAGAGAAACAAAACAATACAAGCCTCAAAGTGTCCATGACTGACCAAAACTGCATTGGGTGAGTTGGATCATTTCAATTGATGAAGAAGGCAAAGCCCAGTATCACTATGGGATACAGAACTGAATGAAGGGAACGTACATAAGCCTTCCTATCAGACAGTGTGTCAGTGGCAAAAATAAGTAGATTTTGCTTAGTAAGAAGTTCACATATATCAACAATCACCTGAACTTACTCTGAGCAGAGCTACATGGGACCCCTGAGCCTTTCTGAACAAAATCTTTTTATTTTTACAAAGACATGTCAGATACTTGAGGAAAAAAAATTGTATAAAGACAATAAGTATGGCTCAAACTTCAGGGGGTTGTTGACTATAGACTTATAGTAAGATAGAATGTGAAGATGTGGAAATATATGGGAGGGAGGGAGGGAGGGAGGGAGGGAGAGAGAGAGGGGGGGGAGTTGGGGGTGAAAAAGAAAGAGAAACCACATAGAGTGCCTTTCTTCCTCCAACTTGACCCCATCTCCCAAAGTTTCCAGAACTTTCCAAAATAGTATCATCAGCTGGGGAATCAAACTTTCAACAAAAGCATGTGGGAGACATTCCTTATGCAAACAATAACAATATGGTATATTGTGAAAGCAATTTTATGTATCCATCCTCTTGTATGACCACTTTTCCTCCCTATCCTGCCAATCTGAAGACTTTACATACCTTAATAACCTTTCTCAGGGTGTTTGAGAAAATGCTAGCCATTGTTATTGAAAGGATTAACCTAGGTGTTAAACCAGGAAAAATCTAAAGTTCCTTTCTCAATGGCAAGCTACCCCTCCCCACTGACCAAAATCAACTCTAAATGACCATACCAACTTCTTGAGTAGTGAAGGACTGATATATTCACATATGACTTTCTCTTCCTGATGATACCAGGTGTGTACCTTTACACCAGGTACTTAGAGAAGCAACTAAGAACTTTCAATTTTACTGTGTAATTATATGTTGTTTTTACTGCCAAAAAAGAAGAGAACTATACCACAGAGCCCAGATCCTCTACCTTTACCACTTTAAACAATAACAGCTTCATTTGTGTTCAGCACTGAACAATGTTATTCACTTAAAATTAATGTTTTGTCCACATAAAATTGAAATACAGAATGCACTCTTCATGGTGATAAGTAAAAAGGCATAAAGGTGACTTTTAAGGAGATAAATTTATTCTGGCAGTGAAGAAATGAAAACCTTTTGCTATTCACCTGTGACTTGAACACTCCTAAGAAATGACTTCTTCCCTTATTTGTAACTAACTACAATATGTCACTCAGCCGTCCCTGTCATGTGTTAAATTAAAATACATCATTAATGCTTATATTTTGTACTGACCCTTACATTGTTAATGAAATTTACACTAAGAGACCAGCTAGCATATTGGCATCCAATAGCCATGTAGACAGACTAATACATTGTCCAGATGGATATGTGGTAGGGAACATGCACTGTAAATTATTTAAAATAGCTTAATTGAATTGTTTCCATTTAGAGAGAATATCTGGCAAGGCAGTATAAATTGTATGAGTTAATAGAATCATAAAGAATTAAGCTGATCCCATGGAGATTTCTGGAAATAAAATTATGTGAAAATATTTGTACTGTTAAGGAGACAGCCTAAATCTTGAAATACAAAAAAATATATATATGAATAAAATTAATAAGAATTTTGGTCCATCAATGAATAAAACTTAAGATTCTTGCATTCAGTCTTCTGTTATCTATATTCTAGACGGGCTAGGATATAAAATACACTTGCTACTCTCTAAGATAAAAAAAAAACTTGGCTGTGATTTTATCATATTAGTTTCCTCTGAGATTTAAATTAATAACTATCTGTCAACTGTTTCATTTCATTTATTGCCCACAAACAAAACTTGGAAGCTGGCTTCAGCATCATTAGCATCTTATCTTATAAACAATAATAATTAAATCATCCTAAATATCAGGCATACAATTTAATTTAGCTTTGTAAACTATGTTTATAGTTAAAGTATTTCATGATGTTTCAATTCTGCCTTGGGGTAATGGCATGTTTCCACATAGTAAAATCAGTTACAAAATGGTCAGGAATTTTGGGTACCAGTTGTAAAACGTACTTTTTATTTTATTTTTAATACATGCTTAAATATATTAATATGAAATATTAATATATGCATGTTCTATATTTAAAAATAATTATTTAAAATTTTTATGCACTTTATTTTGATCATATTCACAACTCCCCCAACGCCTTCTGGATCTACCTACTTCTCTACACACCCAACCTTCTGTCTTCCTTTTTATTAAGTCATTAAATCTAATTAGTGTTATGCACATACTTTTGGATGTATATCATTCCACTGGAGCATGGTTGATCTACCAGGGGCCACATATTAAAAAAAAATGACATTTTCTTATCAAGTATCAACTGCTCTTCAACTAAAAGTGAGATTTCAGTTCACCTTCCGTCTACACACTGAGATTGTTGTTTGACTTGATCTTGTTCATATGTGATGCTGCCCCAGTACGTCCTGAAAGCACTGCTTCCTTATAGCTATCCACTGCCTCTGGCTCTTAAAATCTCTGCACTGTCTTTGCAATGATTCTTTTGCTTTAGGAAAAAAGAGGGAGTGTGTTACAGAGGTTTGATTTAAAGCTGAGCATTCCATAGTCTCTTATTCTCTTTACAAGGTGTATTCGTCTGTATTAATCACCACCTAGTGTAATGCCAAGGGGAGATTCTTTGATGGCAGTGGAGAAACACACTAATCTTTATGAATAACAAAATATCATTAGGAATTTATTTAATGTTATGTATACTTTCTTTTTTAATGCCTACCACCTGATTATCCAAAGATTACCAGCTTACATAACAGTACCAAATATATGTTTCATCTTGTGTTCCTAAATCCAATCAGAAAGTGGTAGGTTACTCCCAAGATATTTGTTCCAATATTGCACCACTGGCCATATCTTGGCAGGCTGGTCATTATTGTTGCACACAGTGTTTGTAGTTGGTAAGATTGATTATTAATTTTCTCCTCCAGTAGTTTACATTGCAACTTCCAGCACTATGACAGCTAGCCAGTGGGGATAAAACATCAAGGACAGTACCAGCTTGATTTCTTCATGTTTTATGATTCTAGTCTATGTCTTCAGTGAAACACAAGTTCCAGTGGATCACCAGTAGCAATGGTAATATCCTGTAATATTTGGCAGTGTGTACATCCTCACTGGCCAACAGTTCCAAGAGTTCCTGTCTCTGGGCTTTTTACTTGTTAGTCTGTATATCTAAGTATTTTAAAACCATCTATTTCCTAAAGTCAGTTGTGACTGTCATATAGGGGAAGTAGATACACTATCCATAGAGGGCCATCTTGAATATTATTCCAACTCCATATTGGTGACCATGTTAGCAGTTTGAAATTGTTTTTTTTTTTGTGTGTGTGTGTGTGTGAGTATTTATACTGTGAACATCATTAATTGTTCAGATCTTGATTTAGTGATGAAAATGAGTTTTTAAATCATACAGGAATGATATAGTATCACCACAATAAGCTGTAGGTAATATTTATCTATAATAACCTTACTAAGTAAATAGGATGACTGTCAACTACTGACTCTATAGTAGAAAAATCAGTAAAAGATTTGAAATTTAGTTGACTACATGGAGTTACTTTTATTTACACTAACAAGTACAGAATAGTTTTATATTCTTAAATTAAATTTCTTGTATCCTTTATATCATTAGAATGTGTAGTTAATATGTGTGTGCGCATCTAACTTCTTTAAAATATCTAGTTGTTAAATCATTAAATACCTGTGGCATACAATATGTTGGCATTATATTTTGAGGTACTTTCCTTTTATTAAAACTGTGTTACATCATGTGTATGTTTTAAGGGTTTTGCAAACCATTTCTGAAATATGTGCTGCTCATTTCCATCCAACTTTCTGAGTGTTGTCATCTTTTTAAAATATTGTTTTATGTTGGGGGAGCTTTACAGATAGCTCACCAATTAGGAATATTTGCTGATCTTGCAGAAGACCCAAGTTCACTCACGTGGTAGTTCACAACCATCCTTGACTCTAGATCCAGGGGATTGGATGCAATCTTCTGACCTCTATGGACACCAGGCATGCATATGGTAGACAAAAACACATGCAGGCAAAACATTCATATACATAAGGCATTATGTGTATGCATATGTGTCTGTGTAGATGTATGTACATCTGAGTGCCATAGAATCTGAAAGGTGAATCAGATACCCACTCAAGGAACTGCAGGTACAGGTAGTTATGAATTGCCCAACATGGATGCTAAGAGCTTAAATCCTTTGCAAGAGGATTCTGTGCTCTTCACTGATGAACCTTCAGAACCCCCCTTATTTAATAGTACAATTATTGAGCCAGTATAGCTTTAAAATGCATTTAGCACTGGAAGGGCATCTAACAGTCATGCTTTGCTAACCTCTAGCTATTCCCGGTGAACTGCAAGAAAAACTCATGCATCCCCCATGATCATACTTTCTTCCCTTCAACCCTTGTTTCATATCCTATGCATAGTCTCATTATTTCAGTTTTATATAGCTGTGCCTTTCTCCTCCTCAGAATTAGGTATTTGTGTCTTTATGTGCGTTACATGTAAAACTGTAGCATACATTAAAATTATTATGTATCACAAATGTTTTGCCATGCTTTGAGTTATTACAAAGTCTTTCTGCAAAAGCTACCTTTTTTTAAAAGCTGCAAACAAGCTCAAGCAATAAGAGATGAATGATTGTTTTTTGTTACCATCCTCATAAAAGTCTCAGGTGTTTTTTTTTCCTACCTAGAACTCACTGACGTTTATTTTGTTTAATCTCCCACTTCTATAGAAAGGAAAAGCAAGGATGATATTATGAGCTCTCAAATGCCAATGCCAACCAAAGTTGCATAATATTATCAGTAAAAGTAGAAATGCATTTATCTATGCCAAGAATCAATATATGGAAACAGATGCAAATACGGGTTCTCTAATACATTAAGCTTCTTTTACTATAGAATATGAAAGTAATATTGGTCTCAAATATGCACCAGTCCTGGTATTTGTTGTATTATCCCTCTTACTTAACAGCTGTACCCTTTCATGTTAACTCCTTCTTGGATTTGACAAAATTTAAACAAAGAATAAAGATTCATGTATTAATAATTCCCTGGTAGAATTCATATTCTACTTTATATTCTTTTTCTCTCTTTCGGAAATTTTCTTACTATATTAGTACCTTGTGATATCTGCTCATTAAAAAATCTCATAGAAGATTTTTTGGTAAAATAAAATAGACCCTTTCCCTCTTTTAAGTCTGGCTCATGTCTTTTAAAAATCAAACCCTTTATTTGGGCATAACTGCATGTAAGTAATTAAGTTTACGAGAATGAATGTAGTGAAGTAAGTGCTATCCTTTCTACAGTTCTCTCCACTGGTAACTATTCTACAGTAGTACAACCAGGATGTCAACAATGATATGGTAGAGATGTTGAAATTCCCATCACCATATAGATCCCTTCTGTTGCCTTTTTGGAGCTATAGCCTCTTTTGTTTCACTTCTCCTGGTTTGCAGTCCCTACTAATGGCTAATTTTACCACTGTGACTATAATTTTGTTTCATGAATATCATGCTCAAGGAATTGTAACATACTTAGCTCTTAAAATGGCCTCATTTTACTTGATATAGTTTTTTGGAAATCTATATGTTATTGTATATATTAATCTCTTTCATTATGGAGTAGTATTTTATGGTCTAGGTATAGCACAAGGTATTTACTCATTCATCCCCTGAGGGGTGTTTCCAGTTTGGAGCTATATTCAGGCAAGTGCTATAAATACCCTTCTGTGCATTTCTGAACAAAAATAATCCTTCATTTTATTGTGACAAATGCCCAAGATTGAAACTTTTGGAAAGAGCCCACTGGAGGATAAAAAGCAAGTAATTATATATTTATGTTTAAAAAAGAAATATCCAAACTATTCTGAGGAATGTTATGATCCATAGCTCAATATCCCAGAAATTCAGATGTGCTAAGCCTTGCCTCCAAGGTGATGATGCTGTTGAGAGATGATAAGTCTTTAAGACCAGGGCCTAGATGAAGTAAATTGGGTCTTGGAGACATCTCCTTGAAAGGGATGACTCAATATCCCTAATCCTATTCCCAAAGTCTCTGTGCTTTCTACCCACTATGAGGTAAAAAGGCTCTCTACCGAATGCCTCCACTGCAGTGATGAAGTGCCCACTGCAGGCTCAAAAGCAAGGAGGACAACTTCTTAAACTCTGATCTAAAACTTTTCCTCTTTGCAGTTGATTTACCATTGGTATTTTGTCCTAGCAACAAAAGCTGACTATTACAATATATATTGTGTTCTCAGTAACTAACACTACTTTGGATTTTCTGACTGATATATTGTTGAGTCCTGCTTGGCCATGTAAGATATGCAATGACATACTTCCTGCCCCTGCAACAGAGCCAGTGGGGTATGGGCCTCCACATGTGTTGATCTTTGCTGTGGGCATAAGGCTTGTTTGTATAACAGTGTACATATTTCACCTTTTTCCTTCGAAGAATGCGCTCTCTGACAAGTTTAATGACTCCATGATAATCAAAGAAAGCACAAGTTCAGGAGGCAAGGATATGACTAATGTCTCATCAAAATGGTGAATGTTGAGACCTTAAGGACTCTCCTCAAGGCTGTGGGGAAGAACTCTGAAAACCTGAGTTTGAAAATATATAATTTCTTAGCTATGCAAAATATACGGATGCAATATGAACTGTATAAGGGGCTTCACAGATATAAAAGAGCAGAGGCAGCTGCACTGTGAGCCAGCTTTCCAGAAAGATACAAAGGCAGCAAATACAAGATTCCTGAGTTCATCAGCCTGGGACAATGATAATTTAGCTCCAGGCATGTTGAGAATGGTAATCTCAGGACAATATTTCACCCAACTAAGTTTACAAAGGCAGGCTGAACTCTGAACTCTTTTTCAATATTTAAATAAATATATTTGCTGTCCTTTTCCTAACAGTCACGGAACTAAGGTCATGGAATGCTGATTCCTAGGATGATAATGAGGAAATCTGAAATAATGACTGATTTGATATGTAAATTAAAAACTGGGCTTTTGTTCTGCATGAGATGAGCTAGCCAAAAGCAATAGCAGTTTTTTTTTTTTTTTTCAATTTTTTTCTAAGAAGAGCTGAGCTGTCTAGAGAGCTCTGGAAAGCAAACAAGGCTCTTTTAGAATTCTTTTCTAACAAGATTTCTGATTTTGGTCAGAAAATCCATAGAGAGTGAGCATAGCTCTTTTAGAATTTTTCATAGATCTTTTAGAATTCTTTTTACAAAATTTCTGACCCTGGCCAGAAATCCCAAGAATTACTTTGAGAGCTAACACAGTTCTTTTAGAATCCTTTCTAGCAGCTATCCAGAGAAGGCTGTTTGACAAATGAACACAGCTTTTTTTTTAGGATTTTTTTCTGGCTTTCTGATTTTGATTGGAAAATCTAAAACTTATTTTTTGAATTTTTCTAAACAGAACAGGCTTTCTGATTTGGTCAGAAAATCCAGGAATTTTTATAGCAGTTTTTCTGACTTTGGTCAGAAAAAAAATGCATGATCTATTCAGAAAGCATTTAAAAATCTTTTCTAGCAAGAGACAGCTATCTCAAACAAAGAGAACTGTCTTGAGAAAGACTTGTCTTGAGCAGACTACAGAGCCAATAGCTATTTACAGAAAGCTATCTAGGGAGCCATCTCAAGCAGAATACAGGTCACCAGCTTGGGCCCACAATTTGACTTTAAGTTGTTTACTTTGCTACTCTTAGACCCCTTTTCTCTCAGGAACCCTCTACAAACCAACCAGTACTACAATAACACACGACTCAACTTGAACTTCTCCAGTGACGGACATGGTGATGGAGATTGTCCTATTTGTAGCATATTCATCTTCTTAGCTGAAACATCTCCTGTCTTTTATTCATGTTTAAATTAGGCTGTTGGATTTTTCTTCTGTTGAGTTTTATGAGTTCTTTATGTATTCTAGATTCAAGTCCCTTGATAAATACGATGTTTGTAAACTGTTTTCCTTTGTCTGGTTGGCATATGCACTTTACTTTTGGCAACAATAATAAAATCTCTACTTAACAAAGAAAGTGGAAGGAAGTCCAAATAGTTCTATTACATAAAATGCTGAGTTGAGGAAAATAAGATAAGTGGAAAAACAAGAACAATGAGATGGTTGGGGAGATAAAGTCTCTTATGACCAAGCCTGATGACTTGAATTCAATTATTTGGACTTAAATGGTTGAAGAGAACCAACTCCAACAGGGTTTGCTTGTGGTCCATGGCATATGCGCACCTACATACACAAACAAAAGAAATAAATGTATGCTGAAAAGATTAAGGAAACATCAGTTTCTTCCATTTTTGTTTTGTTTTGGCATTGATCAGCCTAATAACATAACCTCCTAACAATGTAAAGGAAGAGGGAGAGGAGGAAAAAGGAGAAAATATAGGCCAAAGAACGTAATTATTGCAACAAAAACACACTGTATATAAAAATGACAATATCTTCAGTTAAAGATGTTACATTCTACTTTATCTCACCTTTCTGCTAAAAATACAATTTCTACCATTCCAGTCACCCTCTTCTAAATACAGAGCCTAAACAGAAGACCACCACCACTTGAAAATTACATTTAAATTAAATTACCCATAGGATATACGTACAGTTATACTTTATTTTGATTTTGTATTTTTTCACATTATGAAGCAGCCTTCACACTGCAACCCCAACCCCAAGGAACATCATTTACATGGAATTTTATGTAAGCAGTGTTCCTGGAGCATAACAGGGCATCATAGGGTTTGCTGGTTTCCACCTTAGTAAGGTAATCAGTGGGCAGTTTCTTGTCAAAACCTCAATATGAATTCAGAGAACTAAATGTTAGTTCTGAACCCGATTCACTGTCCTTGACTTGAGGGGAACCATATAAACCATACAGGCCTGGCTTTCAATCAAGTTAACTTAAGGCCCTGAACTAGTCAAAATGATGAGTTCTAAAATCACTTACAGATGGTAAATTCTATTATTTCCATTGAAATATACGAAGAAAACTCACCAGAGATTTGATAGGCATGAGCCAAGTACACAGCTATTGTGTGCTTAAATGGTGTCAACGTCATCAAAGATGGAGAACCAAGACAAAACTGACAAAGATTAAGGACAAATAAAATGAGTCACACCCAAATGCAACGTGGGATTCTAGATTGAATCCTGAAATAAGAAAGACACTAAAGGAAAAATGAAAGAAAATTTAAATACAAACTCTAGTTTCAGCTAATCAATACATCTGATTTTAGGTAAAAATTTTAGTAGAAGAGTCTGTAAGACAAAGATTCTAAGGTCATTAACTTTAAAACCTAGGTCACCTCTACTTTCAAATATACATTTAAAGATCCATACAGCATGCCTCCAGAGACTTCTGTGTGTTGGATTTCTTTAGTATGAGTATCCAGAAAGATTATGATCCTGCTCTTAGCCACATAGTCATTTTCTCAGAGACTTAACAATCATAAATATTTGCCAGGTATGAGAGTATGAAATTATGAGAACTCAGACAATCACAGGAGAAAGGTGTTTTACTGTAAAGATCAATAATCATGCAGGGCATGGCAGCATACACGTTTGATCAGAGACAGAATAAGGAGATCTCTGTGAAGGCTAGCCTGATCTACATAGTGACTTCCAGAACAGCCAGAACTACCCTATCCTAAAATAACAAACAACCACAAAATCATATCATATCCTGTTAAGTAATATTAAAATATATCATATTATTATTTGTCATGTAAATAGAACGAAGGATGTTATATATCTTTTAGAATATTTATAAATTACTGAAAATGTTATAATAGAGGTACAGCATCCTAGACCTCTTTACTACAGACCTTACAGTCACAGCATATGCTCCTCGATCTTGTCATCCAACAGGCTTCACAGTCCTGTGTGGTCCAGAATCCATCGTCTGCTGCTGATTTAAATGCTTTCTCCTAAAATTTGGATTCCCCCGTTACCCTCACTTGCCCCTAGAAAGGCACAGAAACCAAATGGCTAATACATGATACACATTAGTTGTACTGGCTCTAGGAGGCTGAGAGAGAGAGAGAAATAGTGAGGAGGGGGAAACATGTAGGCATTGTATATACATGTATGTATGTGTATACCTGTGAAGACACAGAAACCAAAAGTTCACCTTCTCTATCACTGCCGACCTTATTGCTTTGTTACGGGGTCTCTTACTGAACCTGGGACTAGGCTGGTGCCCAAGAGACCTTAATAATCCTATCTCTATCCCTCCAGTATTATCTGGTTCTTTATGTTAGTGCAGGAATCTGAACGCAGTTTCTTGAAGCCCTCTTACCACCAAGCCATCTCTCTAGCTCTGACTGTAGTTCTTTACTGCGCTCCTTCAGGTTAGCCAGCACAGAGCTCAAGCTAACCTGGATGTTCCACAGGACTTGGGACGCAAATGCCTAGGGCTTCCCTAGCCTGTACTCTCTATTCTCTTTGTTGTTTGAAGGTAATAGTCATGTCAGATTCATTTCTTGCAGTTTGTGTTTAAAATCCAGAAACTATGTACCTCACTGATGGATAGGCTAGTTTAACCTTTCTTTTGGGCTATCACTGTCCCCATTAAAAAGCTATTCCTCACTGATGTCTGTATCAGATCTATCATCTGGAAGAAATAAATAAAGACCTGAAAAAAATAAAACCTGAAAAACGAAACTCTTAAATACTTCAAGGAAATCTAAGCTTAATATTGTTTTTATATCTAAAAAACTAAAAACTATTCATGGCTCAACACACTATATAATTGCATAACTATTGAAAACCCAAAGAGACAAAGTTTGGGAGGAGTTATCTTGAGAACAAGACAATTTTAGTTATATATATTTTAAAAAGCACCTAGATTTGGATAAGAGATATTCTATAATGGAAACACTTTAAAAACAAAGACTCGCTAGCTAACCAATCTGGGGATGCTGTGGTAGTCTATCACAAACTCACTGAAACAACAAGCATTTTTTTCTCAGTTCTAAAGGAAGTCCAAGACAAAAGAGTCAACAGATCTGTTATCCCACAAGAGCCTCTTCCAGAGAATCAATGGCCGATGGCCTTCTGATTGTCTCATCTTTTGTTTGAAAGGGAAATCCACTCACTAAGGATTTTATTATTTTTGAGAGGGTTTTCAGGACAGGATCTCATTCTATACCCACGCTGATTTGAACTCAAGGCAATCCTCCTGCCTCAGTCTATCAATTACTGGAGAACAAACAAGGCCTGAACCACCACATCAGTTCAAATTTATTCTCAAAAAGTTGCTAATTTTATTTTCCACCCTGTAGCCTAATTCCTTCTTTGAGTCTTAATGTTCTAACACTATCAGATCGGGAATTAGTATGTCAATGCATAAATTCTGAAGAACAAAAGCATGTAGTCCACAAGAACCCACTTCCAGGAGACTTCCAGCCAGAGACCCTTCTACACAGACTCTTTGCTCTGCTTCAAACCTCTGTCAGTAGGCGTGAACCTAGAATACTTGCTCTTAGTCTTTCCTAACAATGCATGTGACAATAGATGATTATTCCTCATGTTAAAGCTTCACCAACATTGTTCCACCTACTTACCATCCTGTCTCATTTAACAAAGAATCAACCTTTTAACCAGTGATCATATTACCATTATCATCCTATAAATAAGGAAGTAGAAGCAGAGAAAAATGAGCAACACCCCTATTCTACCACACACTCCTTCCTGGAGGGCTCAATTTCTCAAGCTGTCAATATTAGGCTTTGATGTCATTTGTTGAGGTTTGGTCTTTTGCTATGTATTGTAATGTTAAATACTGGTCCCCAAGGTCTAGTTGTCTCCTAGGATGAGAAAATGCACTCATAGACCCAAGTGACACTCTGTAACCTTCTCCTGCAAGTTATTCCTGATTGGTGAATACAGATGCCTGGAGTTTATAGCTGGGTAGAAAATAAATGGGGTTTTGGGTTCCTGGGTTTGTGCTTGGAGTTTGGGGGCTGCAAGGAGGAGGGGAAAGAGGTTAGAGAAAGGAGAAGAATCCAAGAAGCAAGAATCTTTGAGAAAAATAGCCATGAGGGCTGTTAAGAGCATGTTAATAGCAGCCCAGAACATGGCAAGTCATATTGTGGGGTTATTGTCAGGGAAGTAGACATTATAGGAGGTAGATATCTGTTCATATTTATTGTATTAAAGACATTATAAATATAAATGGCATGTATCTTTTATCTGGGAATTGAATATCTATGTTGGAGTAGAAACCCTAATTTGAGGTTACACCTCTACCACCACAGTCACCTGCCATTTGACTGGATGACATTAGTGTTAACAGGAGCCATATATAATTCACAGACTTGTTTAAAGGGTCAAATAAAATAGTGAAAAAACATGCTTTGAATTTTTTTTCTCTTTTGGCAGCTGTTCTAAATATACAGAGAGTGCATATAAAATGTGTTGTAAGACCTTAATCTTCTGGGAGAAACAGACTATTCTAGAGCCAGGCTAAGCCTCTCCAGGTTCTGCTCTAGCCCCATTCCATAAGTAGGCCTGAAGACTCCATTTCCATGGCAACCTACTGCCAGCTTCTGGGTGACCTAACACCATGGCTGCCTCTCGTCTCTCTTACATCTAATTTTAAAATGTAAATTCTACAGTGAGCAATCTGGACTCATAGCCGACTCATTTTATTAGTAAAGAAGTTAATCTCTCAAACATATCTAAAGAATCCACACATTGAACACATCACGTGTTAAAACCATTGTGTCCTTGAGCTCTGAGGATCTCCCCTGCCTCCCCCATGTCTTCTTTCCAAATCTGTTTCTTATTCTCCTTTTGCTCTCCACGCTCTTCTATCTCACTCTTAGTGGTTATGGATTGAACCAACATATCACTTATTCTTTGCTAAATCTCAAAATAAGGTGTTCTGCAGTTGAAGAAAATGTAGATCATTCAAAATACTTCTTTTCAAAATGTTGTGGTCCACAATTCTACCATCAAAGGCATCTTGAAAGGTGTCTCTTCCTACATCAGGCCACCATAGTTCCCTCTCTTTCAAAGTCAGCCAGCTAGATGTCAGCTCTGCCACACAATAGACAAGCAGCTGTCTTCATGGCCCTCTTTGATTCTGTGTACAGCTGTAGAGCCTCCCTCGGGATGGAGAAACCATGCTACAGAGGTCACGGCTGATAGATCCTCTGGTTCCTTCAGGGTTGACTAGAAGCAGAAGGGCCCATGCATAAGAACCTAACTTGAAGGTAGACTACGCATAAGCGTTTGAGAGCAGAAGTCAGGCTTGCAAATACATGCAAAGTAATGAAGGCAAATTAGCCTGGAAGTTGTGTTTGTTGTGTGGGAAGGTGATGGTGGAGTAAATCTTCCAAATTTAAGTGTATTTTATGTTAATTACTGAAAGTACATAGATGTGTAGCTTTAAATCTCACCCGTGGGGAGCTTGTGGGGAGCTTGTTGGTTTCTTTTATTATCCTCCCAAATGACTCCATTCCTTGTTTGTGTTTACTTGAGAAGCACAGATCTAGTTCTGAATAGGTCTACAACTTTAAGTGGTTTAAGAAACTTCTTTTTGATACTAGCCAGTTAATTGTGTGTATGGCAATGGCTCCCTAAGTGGAACATTCTACCTGTCAGTCTAAGTGCTGCTCTGCATAGAACAGCTTCCGTCGTGCCACTATAATCTTTTCTGTTATTATTATTTAGAGCATTTGCAAAGCTGAAAATTAAATATGCCCCAATCCACTACCATCCTAGCCACTGCTCATCTCCGTGCTAAGTAAAGACAATGAAATTTTACTACATCCAACAAAATTATTTTCTGAATTTTCTCATAATGAAATGCAGGTCAGTGTAGACAAATGTCTTTCCTTCTCTGCAGTGGGGAGGTTTTGTGTGCACTGTCTTTAAAAAAAACAAACATGTGCCCTTAGTGAGGAGAGATTTGAAGTAGCAGGAAATGGGCAGAAGTAACCAGTATTCAAAGGGAATCCCTGTGAGCTTGTGTGGCAAATAGCCCGAATCCCATGTCAGTTACTTTCCTTGTTGTTGTGACCTAGTTTCTGACAAAAGGCAGCCTGCAGGAAGAGGGTTTATTTTGGTTCCAGGTTTGAGGGTACAGTTTACTGAAGTGTGGACAGATGGCAGGAGAGCAGCTGTCTGAGGATGTAGCTGCTTGCTCATATTTCACTGGGTCAGAAAGCTGAGAGCACGCAGGAAGAGAGGCAATGGACCTAAGAGTCAACTCCAGTGACTTACATTTTCCCCAGGCCCCCAGTGGACCTTGGCTGTTCAAGGTTTCACAACCTCCTATAATAGCACAACAGCTGAGGACCAGGTATCATAACCCAAGATTCTGAGGACCAAACACCAACATCCAGAAATGGACACATACTGACAGAAGGACCAACTGAGAAAATAGACCTAAACCACAGGTATGTGTGTGATCTTGCTGGCCCTGGGTGCTCATCATAGAATCCACCATATTGACAGCTGTTGTGAGCCTTACAAATGCAAATACTCAGGGCCCTTCCCACACTAACAGGGACCTACACAAAACCTACATGTTCATGAGACTGTGGAGGTTTCCTTTGCACGTTAAATCTGAGGAACACAGCAACACCAGCTTAGAAAATTCTCTAGGATGTAAAGTCCCTATTTAACCTCCAGACTTACTTAGGAATGTGCTAGTCCTTTACCTCAGGGACTACAGGTGCAGTAGTGAGAATGCAGGTGGGAGAATGTGACTTTAAAGACCCAAATCAACCTGCACTATCTGGAGCCTGGAGCAGGAGAGAGGGAAGAGGTGAAAGTGTTGCACATTTCGTTCTGGCTGACTGTTGCAAAGAAACACTCTCCTTGGAGGTGCTTTACTTTCTTCCCTGTGTGATGTTATTGGATTTGATTTCTTTTCTTCCAGAGGACACATTGGTTTCAAAAGCAATGACCTAAATTCTTTATTCTGCCCAGACACTTTCCATTTGGCAGCCCAAAGCAGCCCAAAGACTGAGCTC
Organism: Arvicanthis niloticus; assembly: GCF_011762505.2. Classification (NCBI taxonomy): domain Eukaryota; kingdom Metazoa; phylum Chordata; class Mammalia; order Rodentia; family Muridae; genus Arvicanthis; species Arvicanthis niloticus. The sequence goes on along the minus strand of NC_047667.1, from coordinate 75,114,815 downwards.
ACAGCTCACTGAATGGGATTAGAATATTGAGATTGAAATTCCACTGGCATTTTAGAGTCAAGAAAAGGTTTAGGAAAAGAAATAAACATATGCAGGTGACCTTGTTATAATTCTGCCAGGAAAGGCTCGTATCAGAGCCATCTTGGATTAAGTTACTCTGGTACCCTGAGGTTCAAAACAACAGATTTTATGTTAAATTTCATGTAGGCAAATGACAAAAAAAAAAAAAGTATACTAGGATATAAAATATATACAATTTAACCACAGCGGCAGATGTGGCAAATGTATACAGTAGTGTGACCATGTAGAGAGAAGGGAAACACTGTACCTGGTTTCCCTACAGCACAAATGGTGTCTTGACCTTCACTCCTCACTAAGAGCCCACTCTCGCTTCTGTACCAGTGAGGCCTCCTTTAATGCAGCTCAAATTCTGAAACAATCAACCCGAGGATGTTGTCAGATCCTGGGGGTAGGGTTTTAATGTCCCAAACTGCTAATCTGGTACATCAGACACCAGCTGTGTGCCCCAGGATGTTAACCCTGCACTTCCAACCAACCAGTCAGGATTCCCACTGCCCCTTCACCAGAGTTGTTTGATTTGCTTCAGGGTTCATAGAAAGGAACCATTGGTTTTTGTTTGTGTTTATTTCTTTGTTTGTTTGTTTGTTTGTTTTCAAGTAAAATAAGATAGATGTTAAAAATCTCAAGAATAGAGATGAAGTCCAGAACAGGCGTGTGGAGCCACCACGGACTCCTTCCTCAGGAACCTCCACTTGGGCAGCTAGCCAGAAGTTCCCTGAATTATCCCCTTTTAGATTTTGTGGAGATTCCCTCCATAAGCACAAGAGAAGCATAGACAACCATGTAGAAAGTGGACAGGACAAAAAGAATATGGTATTGTGCTGGTGGAGACTCGCATCTGTGACTCTCATTTCTCCAGTGACAGAATGTGACCTTAACTTTATCAAAATAGCCAACATTACTCCCTTTTTGCTCTTTTTGCCTACACAAAACAAGGAATAGTTGGTAATCAATATAATCTAAGCTACATAATTAGTAGTTCATAAAATTTCTATCAGAAAAATAAAGGGTGTCTAGGGCCTGCCTGTGGTAGCAACCAATAAGAGGAACTAAACACTTAAGACTCCAGTGCGCACAGTGGGCGTGACCAACAAGGTCAGCACTGGGCAAGTGGAGGCAGGAGGATCTCAAGTTTAAGGCCAGTCTGGGCCACTTTACAAGGTCATATGTTTAAAACTAAGAGTGAGGAGTGAAAGGACCAAGGTTTAAGACTCAATACTAAAAGGGGAAAGGAATCTTTAAAGTTTGACAGCAACACTTGTGTGTACCTGACTTGCCTGAGGCTCAGGGAAGCAGACAAAGTTAAGACCAACAGCTTCACAGACCGGAAGAAATTTACATTATAAATACTACAGATGACTTACAATGACAAGAGTCATTCCTTGATAACATGTGAATGTTTAGAAAGCATGACTCACACTGTTATGCACCATTCTTGACTGAACGTAGAATGGTAAATTGCCTCTGTGTTTCCAGTTCTGTGCAGTATTCAAATAGATACCCCATCTTCCCAGAGCAGAACTTCCTTGTCTTCCGCATGCACTGTTCTCTCAGCTTTCTTCCTGTTTGGGATTCTTTTCCCTTCCTTGTGGGCTCCTGGGAAGACACCTCAGAGTCCATCTCTGCTTTCTGGCTTCCTCCAGTTGTCCTGTCTCCTCTCTACCATCCTAGTATCTATAGAGCTCCAGGCTAATAGACTTACATTCTCCAGGGAGTAGATTCATGATTATTATCAGACTATGGCCAATTTCCTAACCCCAAACTATTAAATGCCATATTCTCAACTATGAAGTGCCAGGTATTGAAAAGGTGGGTGGAAGGATTCTTAACTTTCTACCAACACCGTTAAATGGCCATTTGTCCCAAGAGCAGACAAGAGTCAAACTGGAGCTGCCAAAGGTCTTTTTAACATATTCCCTCAAAACCTCAAAGGACTTGCTTGCATTCTCCCTCCTTATACTTAAGCTTCCCATTCAAACACTATAGTGTGTGCTGCCTTGTCAATCCTCCCACTAGTGAGATGTGTGTGAGATAGGATGCCCAAGAAGGAAGCTGTATCCACTGTGGTCAGACGAGATGACGTAACTCACTGGTGGAGCACGTGCCTCACAGGCAGTGTTCCAGGTCTAATCCCCAGTACTGAATATTCTTTTCATTCTTTATTGGTTATTTTATTTATTTATATTTCAAATATGATCATTTTTCCCAGTTTCCCCTCCACAAGTCCCCTGTCCCCTCCCCACTCCCTCTGCCTCAATGAGGGTGCTCCCCAAACCTACCCACCCACTCCTGCCTCAGCACCCTAGCGTTCCCCTATCATGGGAGCCTCCATAGGACCAAGGGCTTCCTTCCCAGTGATGCCTGATAATGCAATCCTCTGCTACATATCCAGCTGGAGCCATGTGTTCCCCCCTCTACATGTACTCTTTTAAATTAACAAATGCACTGTCAATGTGCCTGCCTCAGTGGCTAAGATCGCTTGCTGGTCTTGCATAGGACCAGAGTTTGGTTTGTAGGTGGCTCAAAACCATCTACTATTCTGTCTCTAAAGAATCTGATGCACTCTTTTGGCCTCTGTAGACACCCGTTGTCACTTGTGTATAAATACATGCATGTACACTTAAAATAATAAAGTTAAATCTTTAAAAAAATTTTTAAAGCTTCAAAACAAATGTAAACTCCTAAGCCATAGATCAGGAAAATGAAATGTGCACCCCTGCCAAAAGACAGAGTTGTCACTACTCAGGAAGGCTCCGAAGAGTGAGCCTTCTCTTCTCTGCCCACACAGGCCCTAAAGATGCCTTGATACAAAACACATTAAGGAGATAACATCTGTAAAGCAGCCAGCGTGGAGCCCAGCAGATATTAGAGATTCAATAAATATTCCTTCCCACCTCTATTAAAAAGAACAGGAGCTACAGAGTTTGTATGATTCTTTGGCCATTATCATCATGTAGCACAGTGAGAAGTGTGTGCATAATTAAATATGTACCACTATGGTAATTTTGTTTTTAAATTTTATTGATGACATCATTATCCACATTATGTAAGCTCAGAGTAATTTTTGCTTGTGTAGCATGGCTTTCTCTTCATAACTTTACTAAAAAAAAAAAAAAAAGCACATTGAAGAGAAAGGCACTTATTAACTTCTTAGAGTGTGACTAGTTCATTCCGTGTAAGCCCCAATGAACCCACATTCCTCCACCCTGGTCTTCCCCACAAACCTACCTCCTCTACACATTTTCTTATTTGACCCCATTTTAAAAAAATAAAAATTTAAAAATCCTTCCTTTGTCACTGCTAGCAAAGACCAAGGATTCTCCAGGAGTCTCCTCTTCCATCTGTTTCTGGATACCCTCATGCATGGTGTAGTTCAGCCCTACAGTGAGTGCCCCAGCTCTGCTATAGTGACAGGAGCCAATGCTTCACTGCCAGAACAAGGCTTGCTTCAAACTCATTGATCAAAACAATAGCTGGAGGTGAATGCGAGTTGTGACTCAAAGTCACAAGGAGCTAAAAACAACAGCACCCGTTTAGCAACATCTGAGACCAGAAGGAAACATTAGCATTAGATTGAAAAATAGCCAGACCCCTCAAACTTGAAAGCAGACATAATGAATAACCTCAGAGCTGAAGCTGGCATGGAGATTGTGGGGAAAACAAGTAGGACTCTCCACTATGATCTAGATGGGAATTGTTCTGATTTTGTAAATCTAGGAAGGCACTGACCGTAATTTAAAGCAACTCTTCTACTGTATTTACTAATGCCAACAACCATCTGGACTCAAAACTAATGTCAGAAAACAATAATATCCACACGTGGAAACTATCATTGCAAACTAAGCCCTGTAGTAAACACTGTCAACCAATTCTCTAAGTCATCCCTGGGACGTGTGTGTGTGTGTGTGTGTGTGTGTGTGTGTGTGTGTGTGTGTGTTATTATCTATATGTACATATAGTTGTATGCATATGTGCGTGCACAAATACATGTTCCATGCTGGCAGAGGCTGGAGATCACTGTTGGTCATCCTTCTCAATTTGTTACAGTCGTATTTCTGAGACTGGGAATCTCACTGAAACAGACTCATAAATTTATCTAGGCTAGCTGGCGGCCAGTGAGCTCCAGGAACCCGCCTGTCTCTGTGCCCCTGACACTGAGACTGCAGATACACGCCACAATACCCAGTTTTTAGCATGCGCACAAGTATCCACACTCAGGTCCTCACGCTTGGATGCCAAGCAAACTAGCTAAGTTATTGCCTTGGGCCCAGTCCTGAAGAAAATTTTAAAAGTGCTCATCATAGAATTTACAGAAATTAGGAGATAAATTTGCTGGTGTGGTGATACAAGAATATCACTTGATACTGTTTTGAATTGAAATTTAATTAGAAAATAAGGTCATTCTCAATAGACAGTAGCATGAATACACACCCCTGCAGCCACAAAAAGAAGTGCTATTTACTGTAGTCACTCCTCAACCTTCCCCAGTTCTATGACAGTGAGAGCCATCATTTCTTTGTGTGTTGGAGGGGGGAGTATGTTGCAGGTGTTTGTGTGTGTGTGTGTGTGTGTGTGTGTGTGTGTGTGTGTGCCACAAATTGACACTGAATATCTTCTCTCATTTACTTTCCCCTTATTTTTCTAGATAGAGCATGTGGCTGAACCAGAACTTACTGATTCATCAAGGCTGTGGTGGTCACTGAGTCCCAGGGATTCACCAATCTTTACCACCTGGCGCTAGGATTATATGCATATACAGTCACATGGGTATGAGATATCCACACTTAGTCCTCAGATTTGCACAGCATGTATTTTACTAACTGAGCCATGTTTCCCAGCCCACAGCTACCATTTCTAGTTAAGACACTCACACATCCCCTATCATAGCTGTGTGGGCCTTTAGTATACATATTTCCAGTCACTCTGAAGAAAACATAGAAATGGCAAGAATAAGAACCCTGTAGCTGGCTAGAATCACCAGGGTGGCAAAACAAAACAAACAAAACGAACAACTTTACACAATAAATAAATATGCTAATAGATATCTCCAAAACACTTTTAAATTCTAACTGTAGTATGTTAAAATGAAATGGTTATTGATTTTGAGAAAGAATGACCTAGACTGAATACTCATTACTAAACTGAGTAAACTGTGCTAGCTTGCTTAAAAATTAACTGTGTGGAGCTAACCAGATGGCTTAAACAACCTGAGTTTAAATCCAGAGAAGGAAAATGACTCCCAAAAGATGACCCCCTTCAGGCACACTATGATATGTGCACATGCACACATGAACAAACATACATGCATACACACACACACACACACACACACACACACACACATAAATTAAGACTGTAACAAGCTTTGGATTGTGTCCTGGGAAGCAGAAATACTGGTTATAAAAGTCGCACAAATCCACAAGTAGGCACATTTCTAGCAGACGTTTACAGATTATTGTCACTGTGTGAATAGTAATTGTTACATTTTAAAAAATAGATGCAGATGTAATATTTATAAGGTAAATAATTCTAAGTGATTCCATATCTCCCCTTTTAAATAAAAACAACCTAGCCTATTTATGTCATAAATGTTCAAAGTTCTTTCCTATCATTTACCATAGAAACATTTCTTTTTTTTTTTGACAAATGTTTCTTTCTTACTTTTTTTTTTTTACTTTTTTTAAACCCCCCTGCCCCTGCTTCTATGAGGATGCTCCCCACCCACTCACTCACTCACTCCCAGTTTCCTGCCCTGGCACTCCCCTACACTGGAGCATTGAACTCCTACAGGACCAATGGCCACTCCTTCCACGGATGTCCAACGAGGCCATCCTCTGCCACATATGCTCCTTGGGTATTCTGAGCTTTTGGTCTCACTTATCAGTGAGTGCATACCATGTGTGTTCTGTTGTGACTGGGTTGCTTCACTCAGGATGATATTTTCAAGTTCCACCCGTTTGCCTGCGAATTTCATGAAGTCATTGTTTTTAATAGCTGAGTAGTAATACTCCGTTGTGTAACTGTACCACATTTTCTGTATCCATTCCTCTGTTGAAGGACATCTGGGTTGTTTCCAGCTTCTGGCTGTTATAAATAAGGTGTCTATGAACATAGTGGAGCATGTGCCCTTATTACATGTTGGAGCATCTTCTGGGTATATGTCCAGGAGTGATATAGCTGGGTGCTCAGGTAGTACTATGTCTAATTTTCTGAGGAACCGCCTGACTTATTTCCAGAGTGGTTGTACCAGCTTATAATCCCACCAACAATGAAGGAGTGTTCTTCTTTCTCCACATCCAGCATCTGCAGTCAACTGAGCTTTTGATCTTAGCCATTCTGACTGGTGTGAGGTGGAATCTCAGGGTTGTTTTGATTTGCATTTCCCTGATGACTAAGAATGTTGAACATTTCTTTAGGTGTTTCTTGACCACTTGAATTTCTTTTGTTGAGAATTCCCTGTTTAGCTCTGTGCACCATTTTTAATAGGATTATTTGGTTCTCTAGAGTCTAACTTCTTGACTTCTTTGTATATATTAAATATTAGCCCTCTAGCAGATGTAGGATTGTTAAAGATCTTTTCCCAATCTGTTGGTTACTGTTTTGTCCTATTGAAAGTGTCCTTAGTCTGTAGTGATCTGATAGGATGCATGGGATTATTTCAATTTTCTTGTATCTGTTAAGGCCTGCTTTGTGACCAATTTTTATGGTCAATTTTAAAGAAGGTACCATAAAGAGCTGAGAAGAAGGTATATTCTTTTGTTTTAGGATGAAATGATGTTCTACAGATATCTTTTAAATCCATATGGTTCATAACTTCTGTTAGTTTCACTGTGACCCTGTTTAGTTATGGTTCTATGATCTGTCCAGCAATGAGATTGGGGTGTTGAAGTCTCCCACTATTATTGAATGAGGTGCAATCTATGATTTGAGCTTTAGGAAAGTTTCTTTTATGAATGTGGGTGCCCTTGCATTTGGAGCATTGATGCTCAAAATTGAGGGTTCGTTTTGGTAGATTCTTTTTTCCTTTGATGAGTATGAAGTGTCCTTTCTTGTCTTTTTTGAAAACTTTTGGTTGAAAGTGGATTTTATTCTATAATAGAATAGCTACTCCAGCTTATTTCTTGAAACCATTCTCTTGGAAAATTGCTTTCCAGACTTTTACTCTGAGGCAGTGTCTATCTTTGTCACTGAGGTGTGTTTCCTGTATGCAGCAAAATGCTGGATCCTATTTACACATCCAGTCTGTTAGTGTACATCTTTTTATTGGGGAATTGAGTTCATTGATGTTAAGAGATATTAAGTAATAGCAATTGTTGCTTCCTGTTATTTTTGTTGTTAGAGGTGGAACTATGTTTGTGTGGTTATCTTCTTTTGGGTTTGTTAAAAGAAGAGTAATTTCTTGATTTTTTTAGGGTGTAGTTTACCTCCTTCGGTTGGAGTTTTCCATCTATTATCCTTTTTGGAGCTGGATTTGTGGAAAGATATTGTGTGAATTCGATTTGTCATGGAATATCTTGGTTTCTCCATCTATGGCAATTGAGCATTTTGCTGAGTATAGTAGCCTGCTGGGCTAGCATTTGTGTTCTCTTAGGGTCTGTATGACATCTGCCCAGGATCTTCTAGCTTTCATAGTCTCTGGTGAGAAGTCTGGTAAAATTCTGATAGGTCTGCCTTTATAGGTTACTTGACCTTTTTCCCTTGCTGCTTTTAATATTCCTTCTTTGTTTTGTGCATTTGGTGTTTTGACTATTATATGACAGGAGGAATTTCTTTTCTCGTCTAGTTTATTTGAAGTTCTGTAGGCTTCTTGTATGTTTATGGGCATCTTTTTCTTTAGGTTAGGGAAGTTTTCTTTTATAATTTTGTTGAATATATGTACTGGTCCTTTAAGTTGGGAATCTTCACTCTCACCTATACCTCTTATCCTTGGTTTGAACTTCTCATTGTGCCCTGGATTTCCTGGGTATTTTGGGTAAGGAACTTTTTGCACTTTGTATTTTCGTTGACTGTTGTGTCAATGTTTTCTATAGTATCTTCTGCTCCTGAGATTCTCTCTTCTATATCTTGTATTCTGTTGGTGATGCTTGCATCTGTGACTCCTGATCTCCTTACTAGGTGTTTTATCTCCAGGGTTGTCTCCCTTTGTGATTTCTTTATTGTTTCTATTTCCAGTTTTAGATCCTGGATGGTTTTGTTCAATTCCTTCACCTATGTTTTTCTGTAATTCTTTAAGGGATTTTTGTGTTTCTTCTTTAACAGCTTCTAGATGTTTGTCTGTGTTCTCCTGTATTTCTTTAAGGGAGTTATTTATGTCCTTCTTAAATTCCTCTCTCATCATCATGAGAAGTGATTTTTAAATCAGAGTCTTGCTTTTCTGGTGTGTGAGGATATCCAGGGCTCACTCTAGTGGGAGAACTGGGTTCTGATGATGCCAAGTAGCCTCGGTTCCTGTTGCTTATGTTCTTGCCCTTGCCTCTCGCCATCTGGATATCTCTTCTGTTAGCAATTCTTACTATCTCTGACTATGGCTTGTCCCTCCTGCAAGTATATGTGCCAGTACTCCTTGGAGACCAGTTCTCTCCTAGGGGAATTTGGGCATGGAGATCTGTGGCACTGTGTCAGCTCTGAGCACAGAAGGAAACTGGAAGCATCCTGTTCCAGGCTGCTCCTTAGTTCCTGTGTCCTGAGGGCTCCAAGCAGGTCCCTCAGAGTAGAAGTGGTGGTCTTACCTGTGCTCACACGTGTGTTGGCACTCCTGTGAGACCAGCTCTCTCCCAGCAGTATTTGGGTATGGAGATCTGTGGCACAGAATCAACCCCAGGAGCTGTGACACAGGATCAGCTCCTAAACTTAATTTTTTAAAATACTACATATTATACATTTTTTTAAAAAAAAAAAAAAAAAAGTCTTTCGTGACATTTTACTCTGGCCACATAAAGCTAAGGAATCAGCTGTCTCTATTGTCATTGCTGTCTTCTTATGTCCACCTTGATCAATTTAACTCACTAATAAAGGTATTCAAAACAACCCAGAGGTCAGGAAAAAAGGATCAAGTCCATAGAAATCTGTAAGAGCATCCATTTGTCTATCACAATTTTCCATAGGCCCACAACTTAAGGCCAACGTCTTATGAGAGAAATATAATTCCATTGCTACAGTTCTGTTTTGAGAGAACCAATGTTCTCTCAAGCTAACTTTAAGAAAGGGAGAGACCTTAGAGCACAGTGGTTAGAGTAATTGCTAAGCTCAGAGGCAGGAGGTTCAGCTCAGCCAACTGAAGGCCTTTTGAGGACTGAGAGCATCCACCATCCCTTGCCCTCCTCCTGCTCTTCATCCACTTCTTCACTATAATTCTGCAAAGAAAAAACACCCTAACCCTCACTGAGTGTCCCAGTTCCTCCCACTCCAAAACTTGTTTTGACTTGGACAAGAGGCAGAATCCACTGTTAGCAGTAAGACTGCAGGACTCATCCTTTGGCAAGACAGAAATGCTGAGCTGTAACCCCCCAAAAATGTCAAATGCCAGCTCTAAGTCTCTGTATATAATGGTGAGTTCACCAGGGAAACATTACTCAGATACCTTCATCAGATTGTCACATTAGGATCATATGCAAATAATTATATTGCAAAATGTGCTTCCTAGTCTATCACTGGAGAATCACATATGGTATAGTTTTTTTTTCCCCTATCCTCTTGAGAACATTAACAGTTCTATAGTCACAGTGGAGAATCCTGTTTGTGGCATTTAGAGGTTTGCTTTCTGAAAAAATTAAAAGTCAAAAATAGTATGTTCATGTGACAGTAAAGATAAAAATTTATAGCCTAATGCTAAAGAGACTCCATTTCCCAGTACCCATCAAATACCGAGCTTACAACATTAACAGTCTTGGGGTAGCTACCTCTGTTGACCATCACATAACATGAAATTCTAAGTTGGAAAGATCCAAGCACATGACAGAAACATCCAGATAATTATCAAGAAAATTATACATTATGGTTCATAACCTAGGATTATTGTGTTTCCTACCTTGAGGAAGACTACCTTCTAATGCATATCAATTGAGTTTTACACAGTATAGTGTACTTTGGCAGTCTGTAAGGTAATTTCATACATGTAGTAGCTTACACTTCTGTGTATTGAGAAACTCTCTGAGCCACAGGAATAATTAAGTCACTTTGCCCCAAGCACAGCCATAGAATCTAAACGGGAGTACTGAAAGCAGAGCCTCTGCTGCTTCCCCTTCTAGTGCTAACAGTTGGTGTTCGCTGAGCACTACGTGTGTTCCAATGGTCCAGCCCCAGGGTTTGACAATGACTTGTGTCATCTCTGGGGGTCTGGCTTGTATTACTTCCATTGTGCAGGCATAAAGAAGAAAGTACAAAGAGGTTAACTATTTGCCCGTGATCACAAAGCCCATAAAGAAAGTGAAAATTACCATATAAGAATCCATGTGTACATCAAAACAAATTGTATCCTCTGGAAAATCCAAGTTCTGTGGGTCACATATGTCTCTTTGTCACTGAATACTATTTTTGACTTTTTTTTTTCAGAAATCAAACCTCTAAATGCCACAAATATGATTCTCTACCGTGACTATAGAACTGTTAATGTTCTCAAGAGAATAGGGAAAAAAACTAACTCCCATTATTAATCGATATGCTTCAACAGCATCTGTAAGAGCATCCATTTGTCTATCACAAGTGAAGCTTGCAAGGTTCACTATGGGCAAAGACGGAAACTCTACGTGGTGTTCAGGGTTCTCAGATCTTGCCTTCTTCCCAGACAGCCCATTTTCCTTACAGCTCATAAGGATTCAATGTTCCAAGGACATCATGAAGAAGCTCCCTTTGGGCTTGTGTGTGTGTGTGTGTGTGTGTCTGTGTGTGTGTGTGTGTCTGTGTGTGTGTGTGTGTCTGTGTGTGTATGTCTGTGTGTGTATGTCTGTGTCTGTGTGTGTGTGTGTGTCTGTGTGTGTATGTCTGTGTCTGTGTGTGTATGTGTATGTATGTGTGTGTCTGTGTGTGTGTCTGTCTGTGTGTGTGTATGTATGTGTGTGTCTGTGTGTGTGTCTGTCTGTGTGTGTGTGTATGTATGTGTGTGTCTGTGTGTGTGTATGTGTGTGTCTGTCTGTGTGTGTGTCTGTGTGTGTGTCTGTGTGTGTGTATGTCTGTGTGCTCATCATTCTTTTATTCTGTCTTTTCAGTATCTATGCCACTGAGAGACTGTTAATGGGCTCTGCCTTCAGCTCCTCTGCCTCTAATCTTTTCTGTCCTCTCGTTGCCCCATTAAGTCTTCCTATTTCAAATCACTGTAGTACAAGTTGGAAAACAAAAAAACAACAACCTGCAATGCCGTCCACACAGCACACATTGTGTCCGTGGGACTCTGTTTACCATGAGCATCACTTCTGCTGTGGAGAGCTGGCCCTGGGCCATGACCTGTTGGATCCTTATGCCATTTATTGTCCACTTTGGTTTCCAGGTGACACCAATGTAGTTCTTGAAGAAGACATGTTTACATGACTCCACATTTTGCTATGTTCCCTTTAAATGTATGCTAATAAAAGGGTAGGGCAGAGTAGTGGATTTATTGTGGCCCCCTGTTTTACGTCCTGCTTTCTATAGAGGGAAAACCGTTTCCATCCAAACCATTGCATATGACCACCCCAAACAAGCACCTTCCCGCCTCTGGGAAAAAAAATCCCAAAGAAAACTGTGGTAATTGCTCCAAATATGGGGCTTCATATGCAAAGTCGGTGTGACATTCAGAGAGCTGGGACGGACAGCAGCAGGGCTGGCTATGCTTCTGGGAGGATGAAGCCAATTTCAGAATTCAATTTTCAAAAGAAAATGCCATGTTTGTTTCATGTCAGCTTCTGCTTCAGATCAGAACAAGACAGAAAAAAAAAAAATGAACAAAGCCGAAAACGTTGGTCTGGTTGGCTATTTGCAAGCAGAGCAGAGGGCAGATGGAAAGCCTTTCTGTTGACTGGAGCCCTGTCTTGTCTGCCCCCTAGTCACTCTGGAAAGCAGCTGAGCAAACCTCACTCCTGTTGAATGAGATTTAACACAGACACACACTTCCAAATGTTTATATAAATAACACTATTTTAAACATACAGGCTGGCTGGCATGCAGAAGGTGGTCTGGCTGCCTTAGCAGTTTGATACAGGCTTGCAGGCTTGCTGCCCAGTTTGGCAGAAGCCTAGCCTCCCCTCTCCTTCTCTCCTACTCATCCTGGAGAGACAATAACACTGCAGTCGCATTTGCACATGTGACCCTCATGCTGATGCAATCTCCCATTAAAGTGAGAGGATTCTGAAAGAAGGCATGTTGTAGATGAGAAGTGACCTTTGGGGTATAAATGTGTGTGAGTGTCAAAACTACCCAAACAGATACCGCTCTCTATGGTTACATTTGCGCATAGGCACTATTGTTCCCAGCTACCTTGTATGCATACCGAAGCAGCGAATGAAAACACATAGACTGGGCAGGAGGAAACGCTTAGTGCTTGGTGCTTAGCCTGAGGACCTGAGACTGACTAGCCAGTCTAGCTCAAAGCTCTGGGGTCAACACAGGCCCTTACTCAAAAATAAAATGGAGTGTCATCAGGAAAGACATCCCACATCAACCTGTGCTTCCACAGATACATGAATGGCTGTGTGCTCCTCCATATACCCATGCACACACCACATACATAACAAGAAATAGAACTATATACCCACCATGTGTATACATGTACAGAAGTATGTACCATACACAGGAGATCAACTCTAAATGAGTTCTTTTTCCCTGTATCTGGATTTCTTACCTAAGACCATTTTTCTCACTGACACCTAATGAGAAGCATCTGAGTTTTGTATTTGCTGGTCTTCAGCAAATACAAACAGAACATAGGCCAGCCTTTCACATTACTTTGTGTCCTCCTTGCTGGTTAGCTATGTATATGTCTGGTGTACATTCAGATGCTCAGGAGCACATAGGAACAAGGCTGAGCTCGTTCAGTGATGGCAGAGGTCTTGTTCTCTTAGACTCTTCATTTTTCAACTAAAGGGAGAAAAGAAAGATGCATCTAAGTTCAATTTGCTCTGTCAATTAATACAAAGTTCTTACTGTGAGGTAGGCCCTGCCCTTTGGTGCTGACTGACATGCAGGCAGAGGCACCTGTCCACTCATGTCATAATGGGAAGCAGAGAGACAGGAGCCTGAAAGACTGCTGGGAGAATAAAAGCATTATCAAGAAAAAAAAGAATGCAAACAGAATAAAAGGAAAATGTGACCAGCAAAAATTTTACCATGGGAAAGTAAATCATTGATTGACATAATGTTGAGATTATTTTATATTTCACACTATAAAGCTAAATATATTTTACTATAAAAAAGGTTACTGTCATGAATCTGAGGTTATACTTGCAGGTTGGGTTCTCTCTCTCTCTCTCTCTCTCTCTCTCTTTTCTCTCTTTTCTCTCTTTTCCCCCACTACCACTGCCACTCCCTCCCCTACTCAGGCACAGCTGCACATTAATTCAACCAAATTAAACCGCTAGGATGAAATACCACCGAAATGCATTCTAAAGTGTAATTTCTCTGAAACAAGTATGTAACTTTATTTTTTTTTAAAAAAAAAGTGCCTGTCAAAAGGTGAGAGAAATATATTACATTACAATGAAAAAAAAAAAAAGAGGTCTTTTAGGAAAGGATAAAATAGCACTTCTTTTTGAAATGGCACATGGAGGCTTTCCAACACTGGAAAGACGGTGACTTTTTCTTAATACTTGTCCTTGTTTTGTGTTCACAGCAGAAGGGAGATGTTTATAGATAAGGTCATGCCCAAGAAATGAGTTCTCTGGAGCCAGATGCTCTCATCTTTTCTGCTTTCAACCATGTCCAGTAATCATTTTCTGTCCAGTCCACCTTACTACCTTCTGGAAAAACAAGTAACTCAGGTCTTGAACAGACCCTAAATGACTTCTCCTGGAAAAAAATGTCACTTACTTTCAAGATATTGAAATAAACTGGTGGGGGTCGGAGGGGGGTGGCTCAATTTTAAAATCTGTTCTCAGTTACTTTTCTTTAATCTTAATGGAAACAGAGAAGATTACAGATTCAACAACACACTTTTTATTATGAAGAATGACTTACTCAGTGGCTGGATAATTAGAAAATGGATGATCTCTCTGGCCTTACAGAACTCTATAACACAGAAGTAAAAACTAAAAGTTTCAGATACATAGCGTACAGTGAGATTCTTGGAGAAAGTGAAGTACAGTCCCCACTGAAATTAGTCTTATGGCAATTAAGAGACTGTTTGTTGGAGCATTAACAGCCTCAGGCAAGCTCAATAAACCCATATTCCTTGGCTGCTGGTAATGACAGATTTCTCAGGGAGTATTATTTAATTAAGAATAATTTGAAAGAGCAGTTCAGCTGAGAAACTACATTCACTTACTAGAAACACTAAGTAATTATAAGTGGAAAAGACATGCAATTTGTTAGCCTTTTATGTTATCTTTCTGAAATACCTCAGTAGCTTATGGATGTCTATACTAGATTATTTTCAGCTGTCTCTGATGTCATTATGTCCAAAGAACTTTATCCCTTACTGTACAATACTGTGTATAGTCCTTAGCAGTTAGATTCAGTTAAGAAATCCCTTAGGGCTTCAACTATTCAAGGCCAGCATCCTTTGTCTGTCCCCTCTCTAGACAAGGACAACTGCCAGCTCCCTTTGCTTGGATACCCTGCTCCCTCCCACCTCTATCCATCACTTGCTGCTGATCACCTCCCAGATGTGGTATCTTTTGTCCCAGCTTTTTTCTCAAGCCTTAAGAATATATCAGCTATTTGGTGGTTAGCTGGCTCTAACCCACAAACCCCACCCAGAGAGAAGCACTGAGACTCTGTGAGACCAGCAGTAGGGAAGCAAACCCTGCTCCCTTAGACATACTGGACTAAATGCATTACATCCACAAGTCTCTTTTAGAGTTGATTATAATTTAAAGACTGGATTTCAAACTGGCAAGGGGAGGACTACCCTAAGTTGTTCTGACATCCAGTGGGAGCTGGCAGCAGGAGGCGAACTCCACAACTCCAGAAGCAAGCTTGGGGAAAAATAAAAAATAGAACACATTCACTCCATGGAAGAAAGAGAAAAGTAAGTTATCCACCCTTTCTTCTCATCTGTGATTTCTATGACAAAATTCACAAATTGTTAAAGGTTAGTTACTGAAATAGAGATTTTCTTGGGAAACAAATGTGTTCATTTAGTTCCCTAGGAAGTCAAACAAAGCTATTTTAAAGAGTAATTTAAAATTATTATTGAGTGGCTGTTAACTGTAGTCCCTAGAGACTATTAAGTCCCTGCCATCAGACAATCTTGATTCTGACTTGATTAGTGATTGACTAAGAAGTGAGCTGGATATGAACCTGATTGTTAACCAAAACATTTTCTCCAAGAATTCTGAAGACTAGCCTGTAATCCCACCAGTCAGATCCTGCTTTTATTTGAGAGCACGTTAGAGTGGGCTGCATATACAGAGAACATGGACCACCACAGTAGATTAAAACTGAGTGCAGAAGCAAAGAAATTTTCTCTTTGATTCTTTCGAGTCCAAAGTAGCTTTCACTCAAACAATATCAAAGGCATCTGATTAAACATTCTCCCAGCAGGGTTTTATGGTAAGGCATATTTTATCAGACTGAGTACAATCAGACTGATGTAATATAGAATCAGCCAGCGAGTGCCTTATTTATTTTGAAGCAACTTGTGAAAATAGGGTTTTACCTCTTTCTTTAATTCTAATCTGAATCTTCTAACCAATTCCATTACTTAAATTGACGAGTAAGATTGGAAGCCATTAGACATATCAGGGCAGATGTCCCGTTAATAAGGCTTTCATTTTTTTCACTCATTAACCTTCGTTTACTATTAACACTTAGCAGAGAAACACTTGCAAAATCCTTCTCCCTAAAGTAAATTAAGGGGTTTCGTTCCTGTTAAATGGTTCTTAGCCTCATAGTCTAATAACGAACCCTGAGTTTATGTCGATTTCCTCTGGTAATGCCTTAGTAAGGAAGATGAAAAGGACCATAAGAAAACAAGATAATAAACTCGGTTTTGCATATTTTCTATCCCAGAGAAACCGCAGTTCCTTTACTGACATAATAATGCATAAGAATTGTAACTGTCAGTGCAGCTCCCACTAGTAACATCTGAACATCTTCATGGCACTATTATATGGTATTTAAATATCAGAAGGGGAGAAAATGCCAACATTAAAGCAGGGGAAACTGACTGTAATTCCCTAATAACAATCACTGTTCCTACACCAAGGAGCCAGCGATCCTGGCCTCTCACTTCTGTGAGAACTCTTCAATCAGCAGGTTGTTAGGGAAAAGGGTTTGTTTTATATTTTTTCTGTTTAACTGACACTCTACAGCAAGAGTAGAGCTAATTAGGACTGCACCTTTTAAAAAGACAGATAATTCTTTTTGCTGCATGCTTGAAATTCAGCATTTCTCCTGAAATTTCACCAAATATAAGTGTTATCAGTGCTAACTGCTGGGGAGGACACCCTTGGCTTCTAAGGTTCGTGGAGTACCAAGGGCTCTGTGTCTCTAGAACTCACCTGTGACAGTTAGTCACTCCCATTGGTGGAAAACTTCTTCCATTGGTGGAAAACTTCTTCCCTGTGGTCAATGCAGCCACTGTCACCCCTTGGCCAGGAAAAGGCAGGAGGTTTCATTATCTCTGCCATGAGTCATCCCCTGTGACTCATCACCTGTGTATAAGTCAGAGTCAGGAATGCCCCATCTTCTAAATCCCCATTGCTCTGTTAAGGTTGTGGTCCTTCTTCCTGCGGCCAGCCTAAGCCTTGTCTGTCTTCTGTGATGCTGATTTTAAAACATACGTATGTCACTGAGTTGTACTTCCTTCCACCTTTTCTCTCCTTTCCTGGGTTGCTTGGGTTCCGTCATCAGGGCTTCCAGCTCCTTCCTTCCCCAAACCCAGGTAAGTTATAGTGCTAAGAGACTGGCATACTAGTGAGGATCCCACCCTACTGGTCCCCAAAATGCACCTCTTTCAATACTGCCACAGAAATGCCAAGAGCTTCTCCGAAATGACAATACATATTGCTAAATTACTGCTCACTTTGTGTTTAATTCTATCCCAAGTTGTATTGAATTCTTGGTTGGTGCTGATACCCTGCTAATTCTGAGAATGTGGGGGTGCCCAATATTGTCCTCAGGGGATTCACAGGCTAGTAGGGAAGTTAAATCACATATATGTACATGCTAGAATAAGGGACAGAGTGTCACATGGTACAGAAGATAGGCCTAAGAATAAATGTTCCCTGAAAGAGATGTTGTCGAGAAAGGAGGGGCTGAGCAACATTTATGTTTAAGTAAATGTATGGAGACGTGCATGGGGGATGACTCAGGAATAGAGTACAGGAAGGACTGGAGATGAGAGACAATTGCTGATTCCAGGAGTCACACTGCTGGGTTCCTTTTACTGTCCGGTCAAAAAATACAGGTTTTATCAGCTATGAAGTGAGAAGCCATTAGAGAACTTGTGGATGACAAGTAGCCAATAAGGAAGAGTAGATTAGGCAAGGATACTAATTATAAAGCCTGCAGTGGTCGAGGTCTGGGGTGTAAAACACAAGAGCAGAATCAGAAAGATGGCTCAGCTGGTAAAGGTACTTACAACCAAGCCTGACACCCTGAATTCAGCCCCTATGGTATGGACTGCTGTTGTCTGTGCACATACTTACACACACACACAGAGAGAGAGAGAGAGAGAGAGAGAGAGAGAGAGAGCGAGAGAGACAGCCAGAGAGAGAAGTGTAATTAAAAAAACTTAAGATGCAAGAACTACTGTCATGCAGATATGGAGACAAAAGACACTTTGATACTTAAAACTTAGGAAACATCCTTGGTAGAATCTGTCGGGTTTAAGTAACCAGACACGGAAAGAGGTGGGAATGGCATGAGTCGAAGTCTAACTTCAACGTTTCTACTTGGATGGCTGAAACTGCCATTCCTCATGCTGGACCGTATAACTAGAACGAGTGGGCTGCAGAACGAAAAAGAAAAAAAGAGGAGTCCACCTGGAAGGAAATGTTGTCCACTATGACCCACTACTCTTGTATTTCCACAATGATGCAATAGTTACTTTTCTCACTGCTGTGGTAAAATATACCTAAAGAGAGCATCTTGAGGAAAGAAGTGTTTACTTTGGTTCACAGGGGTGTAGTCCATCACAATGGAGATCTCATGGCAACAGGAGGGTGAAACAACTAGTCACACTGTGTCCTCCGCAGGCAGAGAATTAGAAACACTCCAACCACTCTCTTTTTAAAAGAGCCAGCCATTTAAGGTGGGTCTTCCCAGATCCACTAACCTAATCCTAGGTAATCCCTCCCAGGCATGCCCAGAGGCTAGCCTAATCTGGATAATTCTAAACCCTGTCAAATTGAGAGTCGATATTAACCATCACAAACGAGTACTGGTTAACAGTACTGGTTAACAGTACTGGTTAACAGAGGTTACTAGGTTTTGTTGGACTTATTACTGTGTTAAGTTCCTCTTACTTCTAACATACCCATGTCTAAAGCATACGCCACATATTGTCCTATGATTGCTTTTACTTGTTTTACTCAAAAAAAAAACATAAACAAAAACAAAAAAACAATGTTTCAAAAATATGACATTAGCTCTTCTTAGTCATGAGTGAATATGAAACACTTGAGACAAGCTGAGTCCTGTGTGTGCTTCACGCTGCTGCCTTGCTGAATAAGGCGCTGATAGCAATTCTTCTGTTACTTAGAACTGACAAGTCAGAATCTTAATTTCTCATTTGTCATGCCTGAATGGAAGCTGGCACAGAACTCCTCCTTCATGTCTGTCACAACACAAACAGAAATTAGACCAGTCTAACTTACTTACTTTCTAGTTTTTTTCTTAATGCAAGGATTTTCCTTTTCTTGATGAAAATTAGAATTGTTTATTTTGAGATTACAAAAAGTTCTTCAATATTGAACTCTTGGTCCTGAATAGCCTGATTTATATCCCATATATGGCAGAGTATATTTTCTGAAGTTTATAACAATATTTGCCTCCCACAAGCTCCTCTGAAGCCTTTCCTGTCCTCACTCAGAGCTGAGGTCTCTCATCTTGCCTGTGCATTTTCTAAGGGCTCATAAAGAGCAGAACACAGCGGACGTGAAGGCGTTCTGAGACTGTGCGACACAGGGCGACACATTGCTTTGAGAGCAGGCAGACTCACATGCAACTACTAACCTCAATGCCTTTCTGATTCAGGCACTATTTGACAGCAGATACCCAGGAAAGCCTGCGCCAGAATCCTTCAAGCAAGATTCATTCAGATTCATGACCCAAAGAAACCACAAGATCTAGTAAGATGATGATTGCTGGTTTAAGCTTTGGCATCTGAATGTGATTTGTTTTCTAACAACATAAGCCAGAAAATGGTATTAGTGCCACAATGAGACAGCACAAAGACAAAGCATGGAGACCCTTGAACAGGATCCCTTTTCCTCATCCCTCATTGGGTAGTTATAATTTCACCCCTTAATTTGATCTCTGTGCTAGTTGGTAACCTTGTTGCCAAAAGCAGCCTGGAACATTCTTTTCAGACCCACTCAGTAGTCACTCCTAGTAATGCTGGCCACTCCAACCAACTTTTCTGAGAAGAAGTTCATTTGGCGCTATTTTCTCTTGAGTCATTTGAGAAAAACTTATTTAAATAAATTCCTTTTAACAGAAGACTTGCCGAAGATGGATAAAAACTTGTATATATTCAATGATCTTATCAGAAGCTGACCAGACCAGACTTTGGAGGCTGGAAGGAACAGGGACTTTCTAATATGTTCAGAGTCCACACAAAGGCCAATTTGTACTTAAAAGATAGTTTCAGTTACCAAGGTTAACACCACCACTGGGAATAAAAACATCCCAGAAAATGAGGACATTTAACAATCACTACCCCTGGAGTTTATTGTCTGATACTTTTAAAGACAGGTTTCAATTATAGCCTATAGGCCAAAGAATAACTTTTCATGTTCATATTTCTGGATATGTTTGGGGGCCAATCCAAGACAGTAATATCAAGGGAAAGAAAACACTGAATCTTGGGTTTATTATTAATTTTATTCTGTTGCTATAAGAAATATGGAAGAGATCCATAAAGTAATATGAAGGGAAACTTTGTTTAGTTTGCACTTCTACTCAGTCCTTTAGGACAATCAGGATAGGAACTCAAGCACTAAGTTGAAGCAGAAACCATGGAGGAACTCTACTAACTGACCAAGTCAAATTCATGCTCCCATAACCACCTTCCTGCTTAAGGAATGATGCCACCCACGGTGGGCTGGACACTTCAGCATTAATTAACAGTGAAGACAATTCCTCTCAACAGTGCCTAAAGGCAAACCAGATAAAGACAATTACTAAATCATTCTCAAATGATTCTAGGCAGTGTGAAGTTAACAGTTAGTGAGAACTAGGGCATGAGAGCCACAATGTTTTCTATTATTACCTTCTGTGACTATGACTAGGCTCTGCAGGTAATGACCACTGTTAATATTGGACCAATTAATAGCAACATAATAAATCACTGAATTATTTCTCTATAAAGTCTTTCTACAGGATAGTTTCCTAGTCTCTCACAAAACTATCAAGCAGTCAACTTTTCATTCCTCCGACTGAAGGTTATAACAACAGTATGTTAAAAAGTTGATAAAAAATAATGCTTTGTAAAACAATTTAAAATTTAATTTTGATCTCCTTTCAAAGATAAAATTGCCCATCAAATTTCTTTTAAATCATCTATTGTTATATGTCTTGGCTGTTCTCATTTCTTGCTATAAATAAAAAGCCTAAAAGAAGCACTAATTTAAGTAATATATGTATCAGAAGTAATTTTTTAGGATCTATTAGATAGGCATTTAAAAATCCATGATATATACTGCAAAATTGTCTTCTAGAAAATTCATACAAACCTGGAATTCTGTGTAAAGGATGTGAAGAACATACAACATACACGCATATACTCAACAGTACTAGTTAACTTTTCTCTAATGTTTGCTAGGTTAATAGGCTTAAGTTTTACTTCACTGTTTGTATCTTCAGCATCTAGTGTTTGTGAAAATCAAGTGTGTTTCTTATATAGATCCATTGGCCATCTCATGTTATCTATGAATTTTTGACTTGTCATTTGCCTTTTCTCTATTCTAGTGATCAATACTTTAACACAAAACATGAAAGCTCTTCATAGGTTAGGAACAACATACCCTGTTCTCTCATATCTACTTCCTAATTCTCATACATATAACTCAATTCTAATAATCTCTCCATTGTTTTTCTTTTACTAGCTTGGATAATGAGAGTTACCCAACCTAGCACTATAAAATAATATTCTCATGCATGCAATAAGTATCACATAATCTTAGAGTGCTGTCATTTTCCCAATGCCAGTTCTCATGTGGGATTTCCAAGCAATTCTGCAACAGTCTTTAACCTTCCTGAGATACTGCCGCTCCAGACCACTTCTCACACTGAAGTATTGGCACATTTCTTATCAGAAGCAACGAGCTCAGTGCTGAAAGCTCCCCATTTCCTTGCCTGTGCTAATGTTCCGTGGCCTTTGGTTACCTGTGCACTAATGTATCCCTGTAAGAACTGCTATTAAAGACTGGGCGAGTAGCCCGGGAGTAGAGCATGTGTCTAAGAAGTGCAAGGTCCTGGGTTTCATCACCAGAACTGCAAAATAAATGACTGAATACATAAATGAATTCTAAAATTGAAAATGGAAAATATAAAATATATCGAATTAAAATCTTGAGGGCAGAAATAATACCAATCTGTTAACTACATCTTTTACAAAATATAGTTTTTACAAAAAAAATTTATTTGTACTCAGGAATTTCTCAATATTGTTCTCAGGAAGTGCTCAATATTGCACTGTCAACAGAGCATGCATAAAGGGTATCTCCAAAAGGGTATCTGTGTCTCCAAAATCATGTAATATAGATAAAAGACAGATCATTTATCTATATTATACATATAGATATTTTATTTGTATTATTTGTATTTGTATTGTATAGATCATATATCTATACAATACAAAACCATGCCGTGGTGGAGATTACACAAAGAACTTTAAGATACCAGAATAGGGAGATGCACAGGGAAGAAATAATTTTAAAATTATAATAATCATCTATAAGATTAGGTCAGGATAACCTTCAACAACCTTTTAAAGGTTATTACCATCATTCCAGGCTTATAACATTAAGAAATCTGTCTGACTCATACTTTGAGTGGCAGAACTATGTCTGGTGTCAAACCAAGATTCCAGAGTATATGTCATGCTCCATGAGAATTTTT
The DNA here is from genome assembly GCF_011762505.2 of Arvicanthis niloticus. Classification (NCBI taxonomy): domain Eukaryota; kingdom Metazoa; phylum Chordata; class Mammalia; order Rodentia; family Muridae; genus Arvicanthis; species Arvicanthis niloticus. The sequence continues at coordinate 75,092,321 of NC_047667.1, read as the reverse complement.
TTAAGGGCATACATTGATTTGTTTTTCCTTCAACTAGAAAAATTTAAAAAACACCAATTAAAGCTTTGTTTTTGTTTTATTTACAATTTTATGACATTTATTTGTGTGTGTGTGTGTGTGTGTGTGTGTGTGTGTGTGCACTCTCAAGTGTGGGCATGCATATGAATGCCACAGCTCACAAGTGAAAGGCAGAGAGCAGCCTACACTGTGGGACTCTTTCCCCTTTTGAGTTCATGATTACACAACTCAAGTTGTCAAGCTCAGCAGCAAGCAGCTTTACCGATTGAGCCACCTTTCCAACTTTTATTTCATATTCTTAGGGAGTAGATCGTTTGTTTTGTTTTGTTTTGTTTTGTTTTGTTTTTTCTTGGCAAGATCATCAGTTGTATCTGTGTCGTTTCTTGCACACTAGAGGAACGAGAGCTGAATACTCACTGTTACAGTATGGGAGAGAAAACATAGAAGGGACAGCATTGAACATAGGCAAATCCAAAGTCGTGGCTAAGGAGAAGCTAAAGTTTCAGCAAAGCAGCCATAGGGAAGCCACTTGGCACACACAGCCTGAGCTGTGAGAAGCTGGGTCACAGCGAGAGCTCAGGGAGAGCCAGGGTGTGCTCTAAGAGAAGAGAGCTCGAATTCTTTATGCCCAAAGCTGCTTTGAAGTTTTGGACTAAAAAGAGAAAGAAAGTTCTTGCCTTTTAAAATAATCAGGCAAGGAATGATGAATCTTTTATCCTGAAGTCTAAATCCAAATTTATTACCTTGTCTCTAATGAATGCCTCCTCTCCACTTCCTGTCAAAGCCCAGCACAGTCGTCAGCCACTGTTAGCCCTTTTCTCCCACACTGGCCCTTAGTAGGAAAGGTCTTGAGATGCTGTCTCAGTATCTCACCCGGCCTTTCTCCAGAAGGGCCTTTGCCAAAAGATCCCCTCCCCAAGTTCTCTTGGTCCCCTAGCTGGTTCCTTTGGACCCGCCAACAGCCTTTCTCCAGTTTTTGCTCACTGTAATGTAGGCATGTCAGAACCTTGGCTTGTTCACTATAAACAGTTACATGTGTTGGAACGCATCAATGCATTTGCAGCTGTAGTGGCTTGTGCCTGATTCCCTGCGGCATATCTCATTAGTCCCTACTTTGCTTATTTATCCAAGTATGCTGTGTGTTCTTCTGTATGCATGTGGGTTCATATTGGAGGCCAGAGATCGATGTCAGGTGTCCTTCTCAATTGTTCTCCACTTTATTTACTGAGGCAGGGTGTCTCACTGAACTTGACATTCGCCAATCCAGCTAGTCTAGCCAGCCAGCTGGCTCCAGGAAGCCTATCTTCACCTCCTGGGCACTACACATACAGCCAGGCTGTCATGTCCATCCAGTATGTATGTGGATACTGAGGAACTGGATACATCAGGATTGCATGGCAAATGTTCTACCTACAGGCCATCTCCCCAGTGCTTCATTTCTCCCTGAAATGAATCTGCTCTCTAAGATATTATACTATTCTTCCAAACAGGCTCTTGACACTTTAAACAGTGAAACATCTACCTTTGTCCTTCAAGGTCCAGTTCATACACAGCACTACACCTTCCCTTTCTCACAGAATCACATCTCTCTCTCTCTCTCTGACAGGCCAAGCATTTTCCATCCAAGGGCCTGTGGCACAGACCCGGTGATACAGTCTGTGGTGGCCTGAGCATGGACGGACTCACACCTGAGGAAGAATCTCAGCTCTTCTTCCTAGCAATGTCCATTTGCAAAACTGTAAATCTGACCTCTGCATACCACTCTCGGGTACTTTGCGGTAATAAAAACTATCCACAGAATTCTTGAAATGACAAAATGAACATAAAAGCCGCAACAGAGCCTGGCTTAGAATGAACACTCCGGGACACCACCTGTTGTTCATGCTGCCAGCGATAGCTGTGACATTGTCATGGCTGCTAATAACGCTACTATGTCAATGCTTATTCTGACTACTGTTTCTACCACTAGCATTAATGGCAGCCTCTCCGCTTAAGCTGTAAACATCTTAAAGGAAACAAAGCCAACCAACATTTATTGAGCACCTGTGGTTTCCAGGAACAAGCCTAACCATCTTGTCAGACACTGTGGTACGAATATCATACATGTTTTTCTAATTCAAAGACCTTCTAAAATCAGTTATGATCATCTCACCTATATAGGACAGACTCGAGCATCTTGTGTCATTACTCAAAATTATACAAATACTAAGCTGTGAATCAGACTTTTTTTAGGTAGCCATTCATTCTCTGCTTAAATATAGTACAGTCTTACATCTTAGTCTTATGTTAGCTGTGGTAGCACTTGCCTGTAAGTAACTCCAGCACTCACAATTTTTCAGATCCTTCACGAGTACCAGGCACACTTAGGCTTCATAGAAAGACTCTATCTCAAAAGGCAACAAGCTTCATTTAGATATCAGATATATCTGTGCTCCAAATTCTTCTCCCTACAGGTAAATTGCTATGGCCCCTCCTAGTTAACTTTAACTGTCAACTTGACACAGCCTAGAGTCACCTGAGAAAGGAGTTTCATTGAGAGACTGCCCAGATCAGACTGGCCTGTGGAACTGTCTGTGGAGGGCTATTGTGATTGTTACTTGATATGGAAGGCCCACTTGGGCAGTACCATTCCCTGGGTAGGTAGGCTTGAGCTGCATATGAAAGTTAGCTGAGTATAAACCAGCCTGCAAGATAGTCAGCAAGCAGCAACCACCATCATTTCTGCCGTGCTTCTTTGGCTGTGAAATGAGTTCCTTGGTTGGAAGTAAAACTTTGTGGGACAGTAAGTCTGCTGCTAAGATCCTGCTTGAATCCTGACTTCCCTCAAAGATAAATTATCATCATAGGCTGAAAGAAACTCGTTCTCCTACTAAGTGCCATGAAACAAGAAACATGAAACAAGAGTATTCTCAAGACAAATGGCAGAGGAAAACACTGAGTACTTCAGTTGCTTACAACGTCTGTCTTTGCTTTTTTTACTTTATTTCAGACTTTCTCATTATGACTATGTAGACCAGGCTGACCCTAAATCCGTGGCAATTCTCCTCCAGTGTGTGCCTCCAGAGTACTGGGATTGTTGGCAGGTACATCACAGCTGTCCTCAACTCCTATTCCAAGAACTTTCTCAAAGAATTATGATTTTAAATATTTTAAATACATGTTTTAATGAACAATGACAAATTTAACACAATTATAAATGTTTAATAAGATGAGACATTGGTGAGCATGTGAGAGAGTTCTCAGAAATCAAAAGTGATCATTCTCGTTTGACTGTAGTCAGAGAAATTGCCCGTGGACTGGGCTGCAGTTCCATTAGCTTGATTACAGTGAAAAGTGAAGAAAGGAAAGAAGGAAGGAAGAAAGGAAGGAAGGAAGGAAGGAAGGAAGGAAGGAAGGAAGGAAGGGTAAACCAAGTCAAAACCTTCCCGACTTTTTGAGAGTAAACCATTTACTAGCGACTGTGTATGGAAGGATTGCCAACAATCTATTTGCTGGTCTTGGAGGCACCGAAAGGGAAGAAGGGTAACCACAACTGCAAACACTGTTTACAGTGGAGATGAAAATCTGAAAGGGCTTGGACATGGACACTTGCAGCAGAGCGGCTACAGTGTGAGTGTCTATATTTGTGCCCAAGGGAGTGGAGTTAGGGCTACAAGGTCAGTGTGGCCTCACCATGGGCCCAAATACACTTTTCAAATCTAGTTCTTAATTACATAATTCAAGCTTGCTGCTGTTTTATTTCTCTATTCCTATCACACACACACACACACACACACACACACACAGGACACACTCACATCCTCATCTTCATATTCTTATGTAAAATCAGAGCCAGTCCTAAATTTCAGTTAAGCTCTCCTATGCTTTCTTTCTACAACATCAACTCCATATGCAAATGAACTTTACAGTTGCATTTGCATAGACTACTTTGGCAGTAGGGAAGATAAAGAGGGCAAGAAGCTGAAAAACAAAAAGAGAACTGACAACAGTCTGAACCAACACCATGAGAATTCATGTATGATGTAGCCAAAATTAGAACAGGCAAGAGTGCTGTCCACTCTCCCAGAAAACTCTCTAGGGAAATTAAGGATCCTCTTATTTCTTGTTCTGGGATTTTTTTATGTTAGAGTCCTTCAATTCTGTACACACTATCAGTTAACCAACCATTTCCTTGACAGATAAATGACACAAATACGGGCATAAGAAATATCCACACACTGGTGTCACGATACAGCCCATTTCAGAGTCATGAATTTGAGAAAATCCAGGGCTGTAATGCAGGTGAGACCAGTGTGGGATTAGAACAGAACTCCAGTAAGTGTTTAGCAGAAAAGTCCTGGATCCATTAAGAATTGAGGCCCTCACCCTCTAAAGCAACTGTGCAAAGCTCATATGAACTCACAGACTGACCAAAGCAGCAAGCACAGGGCCTAGATGGGTCTGCATCAGGCCCTTGATGTATACATTATAGCTTTCACTGTAGCATTTTTGTAGGAGTCCTGAGTATGGGAGTGAGTGGGTCTCTGATCCTTCTGCCTTCTCATGGCACTCTTTTCCTTCTGTTGGGTTGCCTTGTCCAATTTCAGTGTGATAGGCTTTGCTTTATCTTATTATATTTTATTTTGTTACGTTCTGTTGTTCTCTCTTAGAAGCCTGTTCTTCTTTAACGAGAGACAGAAAAGGATCCCGATGGGAGGAGAAGTGGAGAGGATCGGGAGGAGTAAAGTAAGGGGACGCTATTATATAAAACATAATGAGAAAACTATTTTTGATAAAAGGGGGAAAGAGATGAGGGCTTCAGGAGCCAGGGATGTGGGGTGGGGTGGTGACTTCATAATCATGATGAAGGCTGGGGGTTTTACTGACCTGAAGACTGCTGGGAGAGAAAGGTATGAGTAGGTCTTCTGAAGTTAATGAAAGTGACTTCTGCTAAAAGCACTGTCTCTTCCTTTCATGATTCAAAATCATGCCATGGACCCTTCTCCAAATGGAGTTCCAAGGTGGCAAACAGATTCAGGAAAATTCAACTGTGATTGACAAAGTCACTGAAAATATTACCTTTGTGGTATTCTACATGGGCTATTGCTTGCACAGCATGTGTGTTCAAATACACAGTCACTGTATGAGCATTTTAGTTATATATGTCCCTGTGGCCACAGCTGTCATTCCTGAGAAATCCTGTAGTTTATACTGAAGGAATCTGACTCCTACGCCTCACAAGAGACCTTTGATAGAAACATGGAACAACGTGGGATGCAGAGCCACGTTCTGATTTAATGTGGGGCACCTTATGGTATACTGTCATGTTACATTGTGGCATCTAAGATCTCCGTGAAATTTCTCTTTCCTTGTTTTCTTTGAAGTGTGTTTTTGAGGCTCTTGATTGAAATCAGCCTGATTGCCAAAGACACACAGCATCGTAAAAACACTGATACTAAATGAGAAAAAAAGAAAGAAAGAAAAGGGAAAGACATGATTTCTCCTAGGTATGGTGAAGGAGCTTTATTGTAAATAAAAGGGAGAACATAGCCAAAGACAAGAACATCTGGGAAGTCCAGAGTGAAAATGACCCTGAGCTTGGCCATGTGAGGAGAAGGGAAGCAGGAAGCCAGGAGACCAGGCGAGAAAAGGGTGCATTAGAGGGGGCCAGGTAACCAAAATGGCTGGATTGTATAGGGAAGGGCAGCTGGAGGAAGAACTGCCCAGCTCCTGAACTGAAGGAGTTTAGGGTAGGGAGCATGGTATGCCAGTCACACCCTGTAACAGGCAGGCACTGGGGGATTCTGGGAGAGCCTGGTGGCCAGGTCCACTTGGATATGTTATATAGAAACCTCAGCCATTTGTCCTGGGTTTGAGAGCTAACATCCCAGTCTTTTGTTGATAATAAATGACAAGGGGAGACATAATCTTTTCTATGACTGCTCCCTGCTGGCATTGGGCATTATAGTTAGGGACCAAAGAAAGCTGGAATGTTAGCCAAGGCCACCTGTTTCACTTGCTGTACAGGCTCTTCTCAGCCATCTGGGACAGGCCAATTTAGAGTTGTTTTTAAGGCTGAACCACATGGGGCTAGCTGCTTTGGAGCCATCTAGAAGGCAGAAGTTCAGACTGGTTGGAAATTCCATTACAAGCACCCAGGCTGGTGAGTTTGGGGCGGTTTGCAGTGTTTAGTTAGGTGAGAATCTTCCGGAACAGAATATATATGAATATATGATTTGGGACCAAAGGTAATGTTAAGGAGAATAAAGAAGTTTCGGACATTTTTATCTTGGGTATACATTTGAGACTGCAGGGTCTTGGGTCCTGGTAGTTTGCAGAGTAGAGTCCCGAGATCAGGGAAGAGAGAGAGGAATCCTTCTCTCTGGAATAGGCAAGTGAAGAAACTTAAAGAGTACTTATCTGTAGCCCATTTGACATGTAAGATGTGGAGGAAAGTCAACTCCCTGAAGCTTACATGAATTTTTTTTATAAGTTTACAAAAAGAGATAAAAATTTTAAATATGTTTAGCAGATACCATTGTCAACACACATCACTACTTCACTAACGGCATCAGAGCACAGCAGCAAACCAAGCAAGCATCCCACCTTCCCACGGGGAGTCACTAACAGTCTTCTGGAAAGACCCCATTTGAAGTTTCCTAAGCAATTCCTCCATTTTCATGAAAAGCCCAGGAAAACTGGATAATGAGGAGGGAAATCAGAGGAAGACCATAAAAGCCCAGTTCATTTCAAGGAGAAAGCAGTAACCATCCTCTGTCTACATTTTAAATATCACAATGAATTTAAGTAACAAAATAAACAATTCACTGAGAACACACTTTGAGCACAACTTTAATTTCCTCCTACTGTGTTCATTACCAAGCTGTTTGCTTTCTTTCAAAAGAGTGGGGTGAGGGAACGTTTAAAGGATTCATTTAGCGCAGAAGTCAATTTCCACTAATGTAGTCTTCACATGGCATGGGTATTCTCCCCAAAGCAGACCCGTGTGTAGATATTCATGCCAGCGTCTGCATTTACAGAAACAGTAAAAAGCCTCAAACAAGTAATCTATTCGTATCTGTAGGAAGAATATAAGTGTGAGAACCATGACGCCTATAATTGCAAATGGTTAGTAAGTCTAACATGAATGATTTTTTTTTCCTTCTGTTGTAGACAGAAACTCTGACTATGATAAGAAAAGTGTTACTATTGTACAGCATGGCTTTTTGTTTCCCAAAATTTAGGCAGGGTGATTGCCTGTGTGTTTCACCCTGAGGAAGCAAACCAGTTTGCCTTTCATCATTTGTCACTACTCAGTTCCTTAACACAGAGTTTACGTGCATGGAAATCTCCATTGCTGAATCAGAGGACCCAGAGACTACACCTCTCACAGAATCTCAGAGAGCTTCACATGCTCCAAATACCCCAAAATCACTTTTGGGCTTAGAAAGTGAAAGTAGAGAAAACAAAAACTTTACACTTATTTGTAAGGAGCCCAATTAGACAAGAGAAGGAAAGAAAAGTTGAGGCAATTGAACTACCCACGAAATATTCATCACAAAGATTCTACTGAATTTTGTTTGAACTCTTCAGGTCATATCTATAAGTAAGGACAGGAGAGCGTAATTGGTAATGATACTTATCTATTTATGAGAGATGGGAGAATATAATGGACGATACTTAAAATCCCTCAACATTTCCTCAAATCTTGCTCTGTTTATGAACTTTAGTTAGTGGGAAGAGAGTAGGAACCTTTAAACACACACACACACACATACACACAAACACAGGCACACAGAACAAGGTGCTCAAAAAAAAAAAACAGAGAAAAATAAGAGTGCTGGAGAGAAATCTTGTATGAATGTATACATGTGCACTAGCCAATGCACATGTATGCACACACATAAAGCACAGTCTATGTTGATAACTGCAAGCTATAAAAGACCTTTCTCTACTATTACAGAGTTTTCTAGTAGCTGTTCCTTTATTAAGTTTCTCCATAAGGAAAAGCCACGAGTGGTTACTATAGAATTGAATTGAGCTGGGAGCTTCTGTCAAACAGTACTCAACACACATGAGAGAGCTGTGGGATGATTTCATTACACATTCCTGTAGGACTTTGTTCCCAGTTGTGCCCATGAAACATGGTTTATGTTTGTCTTCATTATTTTTACATATGCGCCTAGCAGTTTACGTGATTCTTCAAATTCCGGTGGTTACTTTTGTCGTTAACCCCCATTATCCAGTCCTATCCTCCTGAGAGAGCTGTGGAGAGGACAGGAGAATCACTGTTCCTGCTTAACAGATGAGGAAAGTAAACGTGTGAACCACTCACTGAGTCAATCACCAGAGCTCTAATCACAATCTTGATGACTTGAGATAGACAAATCAGGGGTAAAAATAAAACCAGAGAACAAACTGTCTAATTTAGTCTGTTGCTCTTGTGGAAATGTGTGTGTTGACATAGACCTTCCATTCCCTTTGTGGCTTGACAAGCATGGTAATCTGCCTACCAGTTTTGTGGGGTGATACCCTCTGTTTCATCTTATATGTCCCAAAGACAGCATAACTGTGTCTCATCAACCCTTTCCCTCAATTCACCTCTCATACTAAGGGTCTTCCTTCAAAAACACCTCCCCTTAGAAAGGGACCAAAAAAAGGTGTCTATGTTTCTATTGGTGAATCCACAGAGAGAAAGAACGGCTGCTATCTGGAAAGTCACCTTCTAACAATACCACAAATTAGCCTAAATAAGGCACACTTGGCATTCGTTTTCCTTAAGACACAATCTATCTGTAGGTCAGAGCTCTGAAAAGGCACAGCCTCTCTGTTGCTCTGTTACAAACCAGTTTCCTCAGACTTTCGTCTTTGACAGCTCCATGGATGTGACTTGTCACAAACTGAAATAACGCCAGATGAATGATTACGGGATATTTCTAAACCTTTTTGTGCATCTCACTGGGGAGAATTACAGAGGATGCTCAACCTTCTTCTGGAGATTACAGGTGGAAGGCAGGACCTGTGTTAGCATCTCTGCATCTGTTCTGAGCCACTTTCAAAACAAAGGTCACTATTTAGTTGCACGGATCTGAAATTCTCAGGTGCACACGTTCATTCCAAGGCTCGGCGATGGTTCTGCAAGTTAACAGTGAAAATATTAAGTGCACAGAAAACACTTCCACTGCTTTGATGGGTAGTTCAAGTCCAAGGCTGTCTCATTAAACCCAGGCATGGAAGGGAAGAGAAGGCTGATGAGGTCATAGCCAAAGAGTGAGGTCATGGGTTAAATCTGACTCCGCAGCCACAGAAGAAGTGTGACTGATGAAAAGGTGTTTCCTGGGTAGAAGTTAATGTTCCTTTGCCTAAATGAGTCTTTCGGGCCAGGAAAGGAAATCTGTTAGAATGACTCTTAGCTTACTCGTAGTGGCATATGACTAATAGCACTTTAAAGTCCCCTGTGAAGGATATAATGATTAACTGACCATTCACATCCTTGAAAGGTCACATTTGCAGCCCCTATCAGCGCTCCACAGCTGAAGCAGCAAAGTGTGAAACTTGATTCTCATGAGTTCAGAGAATGATTAAAGTTACAAGTTGTCATCTATGGCTGCTCATAAATGAAGCCCAAGATTCATAGCATAATCAATAACAGGGGTAGGCACAGATAATTGTTGTTAGCGAAAGAAAAAAGTCCATTTTTTTTTGTTTTGTAATAAACCAAAAAAATCGGTTGAGCTAATAGAAATGTTAGTTGGTAGATATAAATTTTAGAAGTGAATGCTATTCTGAAGAGTTCAGGAGGCTTTCTGATTATAGATATTTTGAAGAACATACTATTAATTTTTTAAGACAATCAATAAGACAGTCTAGCCCTTAAGGTAAGCTACTGTTGAGAAGTGTTTTTTTGTTTTGTTTTGTTTTGCTTTGCTTTGTTTTACAAGTTTTGTTGTCTCAGAATCCAAAACCAAATATTTGGTGCTGATTATAGCATATATACTATCTTTTTATAATCAAAATATTATTTATTAGAAGATGTTTCATATGGAATAACTGGCTGATTCATTGAGCAGAAGATAAATCATTTACTGTCATTTCTGGAAAACTTATAAGCAGCCCCAGAAAGAATCCCCTGACAGTGTTTCCCTTAACTTGACAGGACTTCAGTTTGACTTGAGTGGAGGCCTCCTTTGGGAAGGAATGAGTTTCCAATAACCTGTGGTGTGGCTTGTTTTATTTGGAAAATACTCAACCCCAGTGCTTGCCCTCCTACTTGACTTCTGAAACTCCTGCAAGCCCATGTGGACTACGGGTAGGATGAGCAATGCGAAGAGTTGGCTTGGACTTGGCGCATCCTTCTACTTCTGGGCACTGATGGACCTTACCACCACCGTTCTCTCCAGCACTCCAACGCCAGAAGTTGAATTAAAGACATTCTTCTCAGAAAGACCACAGTCACATCAGCGAAGCAAGAGGAGCTGGGTTTGGAATCAGTTTTTTGTCCTGGAAGAGTACACTGGGACTGACCCTTTGTATGTCGGCAAGGTAAGATGTGCCCAGTAGAAAGAGAAATTCTTGGGGTGTCTGATGTTGAGTTTGGGTATTAAAGTAAATTGAATATGAATGATCATTTAGCCTATGTCTGAGGTCTAAGAAAAAATGCTAACAAGTAGAACACTATTGACCATCAGCTAAAACACAGCATTGCATTTGTGGTCAGAAAGCAGACTCTCCTTCTGTAAGCCTCCATTCAGTGGGAAAAAAACCACAACCATGTTTTGCAGGAAAAGCCTCCGACCTTAACAAAGCCACTCAACCCTTAATAGAGACAGGAGCAACCTTCTAGAAATAACACAATGGAATGTTTATACTGTGTCTGTGTGTGTGTGTGTGTGTGTGTGTGTGTGTGTGTGTGTGTGTGTGTGTAAGCACTTCTATAGGACTAGGCTGAGACTTAAGTTCAATGAAAATTAACAACAACCATTCTTCAAAATTTTTTAGTTTGCCTGATTTAAGGTTAGTTAGAGACAATCAATGAATACACTTATAAACTTTATATTCAAGGTCCCTTAATTTGGTCTATCATCATTTCATTTTTAACCTTGGCTTTCTCTTCTGTTTGCCTTATTTGGTTGTTAATCAGAGACCATTTTATGAATGCAACAAAGGGAGAGAGGATGGAAGACAAGAAATTAATTAGAAAATAAATAATTCATTCTGATAACTTAAACACTCATTTAGTGCCAAAGCTATGAGCATGTGCTTCTGATACAAACACTGTGGTCTGTGCCGAGCCCTGCCAGGAGCCTCCAGAAAGCCCTGTGAACCCAAGTCCTCAGTAGTCTTAACAGTTACCTACCACTCCCTTCTTTTCTTCAGGATTTTTTTTTTAAATATTTAAGTGTGTCAGGGGTGGAGAGTGGAGGGATGTGGTTGTGTGGGTGGGGGGAGGGTGTGGGGGGTGTGGGTGTCTGTGGGGGTGTGTGTGGATATGTGCACATACACAAGAGTATTTCTGATTGTAATGACTGCTGAGGCCAGGAAGAGCACTGATTCCCCTGAAGCTGGAGTTACATCCAGTTGTAACCTTGAGATGAATACTCAATTTGTTTGGGTCCTCTGCAAGACTGGTGAGCACTCTTCCCTGCTGAGAAACCTCTCCAGCCCTTCTTAATCCCTGACTAGACTAGAACCTCCAGGAGGGCAGGAACATTGTTCTCATTCATCTTCAACACTAAAATTGTCACTTGATACAAAAGTTGGCTAAAAACATGGTTAGTGAATGAGTAAATAAATGACTGCCTGATGGTATGGGAAGCATTGGAGAAGCTGACACACATAACATGCTTGACATGGTTCCTGTGATGAGTACTCACTGCGACTGCAACGTTGCAGTGCTCGCTAGTAGCAGCAGTAGAGCAGAGTTCCTTCTGGGAACCCAGCTGCTCATAAGATGTACTTAATACTACAAATTAAATTCTCTGGCCTCGAAATTCTCCCTCATCTTCTTTATCCTTTCTGCACAATTAGTCACCAAACACATCAATATCTCCTCGGCAGTTTCTCTCAGATTCACGGCTTCCTCTCTGGGTTTCTTCATTACCATGATTCAACTATATTCCTCGGAAGTCAGTTCTGGCTAAGCCTCTTTTATAGCTGATATGCCTCCTGTTCATGAAAGAGCCTTCCTATTTCACTGAAGAAGCCCTTTGCATCCCCTCCCCCCGTGTTCTCACCTGCTTTCTATTATTGCTATGATAAAACACATTGACCAAAAGAAACCAGAGGAAGAAAGATTTATCTCATATTAAACTTCCAGGTAGCAGTCATCCACTGTTGGAAGTCAAGCAGAAACTCAAGAAAGAGCCAAGACATTAACAATGGAAGAACGCTGCTGCTTACAAATTTATCCTCCAGCCCAAGTTCAATTATCTTTCTTAGATAACGCAGACCCACCACCATCAAGGGATGATACCACTAGCAGTCACTGGGCCATCCTAAGAGAATCAGCAATCTAGAAAATGCTCCCCAGAGACATGCCCACAGGCCATCTGAGAGAAGCAGTTCTTCTACTGAAGTTCCCTCTTCTCAGATGTGTCAAGGAAACAACAAAACTAACCAGGACATCTTGAAAACCTGTAGACACACTCAGAAGCAACCTAAAAGATACTAACCCTTAAAAAGAAGGTAGTATGAGGTTCCTCCAAAACCTTTAGCCTGAGCCTGTACCATCTACCACAGGATACCAAGATGATTACATAGTCTTTACCTCCCAAGAATTTATTGTCTGCAAAGATTCCTCTGTATCTTCTCATATGGGGGGAAGTGAGAGAAGGAATGTGAGCATCAGCACTGATTCCATTTGAGCACAGTCAGACTTATCAACCTCAGGAGGCAGAGGGGCCCCTCAGCACTGCTAGCTTTGGTTTCTGTTGTTTATTTAAGCCTACTCCAAAAGCAGGCCCCTCACACTCGGACTGTGTCAATTTTGCTTTAGTGTGTCAAGCTCTGTGTTCACCATAACTTGTCATACCTTAACCTGTTTTATTGCAAGTCAAATGCCATAGGCCATAAAGTTCTACATGTACATACACATATGAACAATTTTTTTCTCTCATAATTTAAGAGACTTCTAAGTGTTTTGTCTTTGTTCCTCTGCTCTGGCGCACATTTCCAGAGGGAATGCATTTTCATCCTTGTGCCCAGTTCCAAACCAAATGTCTTTTACTTCCACACAATAAGTGCTGAGCTTTTTTCCCCCTTACTTTTTAAACTGCATAAATAGATTTTAGTGATAATAGTGTATATGGAATAAAGAAATGCAAGAATGCCATATTCTATATAGAATACTTTTAAGCAAAAAGAAATCCAAAAGCTATTTTGGGGGTGATTTTATCTTCTTATTTCTCTTTTGTAGACAAGACACACCTTGGATTCCTGGTTGGCCTAAAATAAGTTTGAGATTAGCCGTCCCTTTACACTTTCAGGTGTCCCTTAAGCACCAAAGTTCACAAGAGTAAGTCAATAGAGAGTGTCCCTACACTTTAACCCTCAGAGTAGCAGGGCCAGGGCCCTTCCAATGCTGCAGGGACTCTGGCCATTAAGCTGTGCATAACAACAATGTCTTTAGCTTAGTTTTACTCCTGGAGGCTTAAGAGGGCAGATAAAAGATGGGTATGTTAATATCCTTTCTCTCTGCAGGTATGTCATATATCATTATCATAATTGGCTCCATTTATAGCTTTCCTACTATGGGAAACAGTCCTTTGTACTTTACATACATTAATCTCTAATGATCCCTGCAACCCCTGAAAATAAGCTTTAATGCTACTCTCCATTCATAATATAAGAAAATTAAGGGTTTAATCAGTATCTTTACTCTTGTCAAGGACACTCAGTTGATAACTGACACAAACAAATTCAGGTCAGATATGTTGGCCTTGTACCATTAAGCATAACACTTGTTGTCTGTCTATTGACTTAATCTTTGGAATTTTGGTACTTAAGTATGCAAGTGCTGAAAACAGCAACAAAATTAGGAGTGCTAACTAAACTTAATGTTTGCACTGATTCTTTTTAAAGTGACCTAAAGGATAACACAAAATCTCAAACATTCCTGCTGCCCATTTGCGTTATGTGCAATTATCAAGTCAGATATGTTTTTAGGCTGAGGTTAAATTGCACTTCCAGACATCTTACAGAAATTATTACAACGAAGTATGAGAAGCTGGAGCTGGAGACATTGACCAGTAGTTAAGAATACCAGCTGCTCTTCCCGAGGAGCCTGGTGTGATTTCCACCACATACAGGATAGCACACAGCCACCCGTAACTCCAGTTCCAGGAGATTTGATGCTCTCTTATAGCTTTTGCAGACATCAGGCACAAAAGTGGTGCAGAGACATACACATAAACAAAATACCCATACACATAAAATAAAACTGTTTTTAAAAAGTCTTAGAAAATAGAGTTGGATGAGCAGAGAAGCATGTCCCTAACTCAAGCATCTACACACGGACCTTAGTGAATAATTAAATCCAAGAATGAGTCCTCCCAAGGCACACATGCACACAGTCAGTAATTAAAGCTCACTCCACACCTGAAACATAAACACAGTCTTATATAGGAAACTAGGAAATGGTCTCACCCATGAGACCTTCTTTGTTTCGTTTTTCAAAACAGGGTTTCTCTGTGTCGTCCTGCCTTCCCTAAAACTTACTCTGAAGATCAGGTTAGCCTCAAACTTAGAGACCTGCCTGCTTCTGCTCCTAAATGCTGATTAAAGGCATATGCCACCACTTATCTTTAACTTTATGATGTTTAAACTTGCTTGCTGACTTTTCTATTTCTTGAATAAAAGAACAATCTTTCTGAACAAATTTGCTCCTGTTTCTATAGATGTCTTCTAGGTTCCTCAAGGACAATCATTTTAAAGTATTAAGTTAATAATATCATATTATGTATTAATATCGTAAAAATATGACATAGAAAAACTTCCTGTATTACCCTTTACTCATCATCTCTAAGCATGTTGGTTCTTTACAGACAGACTTCCTAAACACTAAAGGGGAAAACACATTCCCATGTAAAAGGAGGTCTTAAGTCTGTTCCAAAGTGAAAAATTAATTTATTTCCAACACCTATGCACATCAATAATGATTTCAGTGCTTTTTGTCCCCAGCTTCATTCAGACATGGACAGGGGAGATGGATCTATCAAATACATCCTTTCAGGAGAAGGAGCAGGCATCGTATTTACCATCGATGATACCACTGGAGACATCCATGCCATTCAGAGGCTCGACCGAGAGGAAAGAGCCCAATATACTCTAAGGGCTCAAGCCCTAGACAGGAGAACAGGCCGGCCAATGGAGCCAGAATCAGAGTTCATTATCAAAATCCAAGATATCAATGACAACGAGCCCAAATTCCTGGATGGACCTTACGTTGCCACTGTGCCAGAAATGTCACCAGTAGGTAAGATGGTGATGAGCTCATTTTACACCAATAGTAGATGCACTGCAGGAGATCCTACTTTGTGTACATACAGGAGAAACAGTGCAGAAATCACCAAAGTGAAACTAAAATGACTACCAAGTCCTTCAGCAGGTAGGAAGCTATGGAAATATCAAAAGCAGCGACATTAAGTAATACTCTTCCAATGCCTTCCACTTCTGAGTTCTTAAGAATCATAGATTATACTGTATTAGATTAGTTTAGATTGTTAAGGTAAATATTGGCATCACTACCAAATAAAGAAGACTACATAGGCAGTGTTACTTTTACCAGTTACTAAGATTTTTTTTTTTGGTTTTTTTTTTTTTTTTTTGGTTTTTTATTAGATATTTTATTTACACTTCAGATGCCATCCCCTTTCCCCATTCCCCCCTTAGAAAACCCCTAACCCATGCCCCCTTTTCCTTTTTGCATTTATACATTTTTTAAAAATAATGTTAATCATAAGCTTTATAAATTTGGAATTGTTCAATCAGAGGTGTAACCCACTGACCAACCTAGATATAACAACTATCTTTGATTGGTGGAGATACATGAATATCTGTCTCCCTGTCTCCCCCCTCTTTCTCTCTTTCATCACCTAGCTTCTCCTCTTCTTACTCCTTTTCTTCCTCTCAATACTCCTCCTACCTTAGCTCCTCCTACACATCACCCTTCCTGTTAAAATGAAACTTTTCTCTCAAAATACAATTAGAGCATAATTATGCCAATTTGTACCAGTGAGGTACAAGATAGTCCTAATACCCCGTCCATCCTTTTGTTGACTAACCAGCACCTCTGTCATCTATCCTAACTAAAACATTTAGTTCTGAACCTGACTTTAGGATGAATGTCAGCTGACAACCATCCACTCAAATCTTTTCTCTTAAGGTAAATAGCTATAAGTTTTCAACCCCGTCAGAAATCCAGAATGACTGAGTTAACTATAATTGTGGGAAGCACAAAGCATAGCTTCTAAAACTTAGCCAATTTATAGAGACCTCTGAACACCTGAAAAGCCACTATACTACCGAACGTTGGAGCATCAAATCTTCAGCCTTCTGGCCCAGAATCATCTGACAGACCTTAGTGATGCAGGATTATTAAGGACTGATTACTCTGTCTAGGCAGATATAATCAGTCGACTATTCTGCATGTGTGTCCTTTTCTGGACAGTAATTTGTCTGTAGATGGAGAGAGGCAATTCTTGCCTAGTGGCTGTCACCGCACAACTGGAGTATCTCCAAGGATGCTCAATTTCTTCTTAGAATCCACGACAGGAAGCTGTCAGGAGCAGACAGGTCTCTAATCAAAATGAACATTAATATATAAATATTTGTAGCGTCAGTTCTATGGACTTCTGATGTTTTGAAAACCAACTATCCATGTAAGGTAACCTGGACTGTTGTCTGTTCACTCCTCTCAGCTATTTCTAAATAAAATATGGAAAACACCCTAACAATAAACTCAAAAATATGAATTTGCTATAGTCCCTTAACTCATAGGTTAACCGTCCCAAATCAGTTAAAAAAGTTAAAAAAGGGCTGGGTCTAGGCATTGTATTCCTAAATGTGTTATACAGGCACAATGCCCATGAGCGTATCAATATTCATCTCATTTTTATATTAATAAGAGGCTCGTACCAATGAAAACCTTAAATTTGAGATCAAAGTAAATTTTGTACCATTTAAGAAATTATAACTTCATCTTGATAATAATTATAAAGATTTCTACCAATAGGTTATGGCTATGCAGTAAGTCCTAGCTAATCCTCCCTGTTCCAACAAAACCACTACTTGTCCCTAGAAAGACAGACCATTATTAACCATATTAGTCCCCAAGCTCAGGGAATAGGGGCACTGACTCTTCTTTAACTTCTTCAAGCTGATTAAGGGCGTTGAGATTTTAGAAGAGGGGTGGGGGGAAGAGTAAGTTGATAAGCCTCTGATGCTGTGTCTTCACTGACTCCAGATGGAATTCCAGGACATCAGAGGTTTGGGCAGGTCTGCTCAGTATGCTTGATGAGTAGATACACCAAGGCTGTGTATTCTAAGATACTGCCTGAGTTAGAACGCCTGGAATCCCTGCTTCCTCTGGGTTCTTGGAGGTTGGAGGCAGAGCTGCCACCCAAGATCTCAGTTACTAAGAATTTAACACAAATGACTGTCATCCCTATTGAATAACAAAAGAGGAGTTATGGAATCTTGATCAAAAAAAGGGAAATCTCCCAGAGAAGCAGGCAACATTTGTAAAATGTTTTAAGGTTGACCATACAGGATTATACCAGCTCTTCTTAACTGGGCTTCAACAGGTTTCTCCCACTTCTCTCCCTCAGGTACTTCTGTTATCCAAGTGACAGCCACAGATGCTGATGACCCAACCTATGGCAACAGTGCCCGGGTAGTTTACAGCATTCTCCAGGGCCAGCCATATTTTTCTGTGGACTCCAAAACAGGTATACAGTACAAGAGTCACGTCAGAGTGTTTGCTTATTCAATCCCTGTATTTCCTACTTAGAACAGACCCAACTCTCCTTGTCAAAGACTCTCCAGGGAGCATGTTGCACAAAGAAGACGGTCATAATCTTTAGGATTAAGAGCACACAGTAAAATTGCCAGTAGGTGAGACAGTGTGAGTGGATTGCTGAGAGACACCAAAGCCCTGTCAACAGAGAATGTCTCCTTACTGCCTTCCAAAACTCCCAAGGTATATTTATTTACCAATGTTCAAGGTCTTCTATAACTCCAGAAAGACCAAAGAAGATTGACATATTCTCCAAGGCTTGCTCTACAGCCAGAAGCATAGACTCTGAAAGCAGAAAGAGCCTTCTGGGTAATCATGCAGCCCAGAATCACTAGGATTGATTCAGATGAGAAAACTGGGAAGTTAGGTGCTCGACAAGCTTCTGTGGTTATCAATATACTTTTAATGTTATCTCTACTGAGCCAACGTCGACTAAGCAGAACCCTTGGCTGGCCAGGCAGGTTTCAGTGAGAGTAGCAATAGCACATGGATACGGCCCCTCAAAAAGGTAGAACCTGGTGAGGGTCGCTCTAACAAGGGAAGATGGCAAAGAGACCTGAACTAATAAAAAGCATCATGCCAGAAAAGGAGACACCAGAGGAACCCAGGGGCTTCACCTGTTTCAAGAAACTTTGACTACAGGCTTCATGTTTTAATACACCAGGGAAATCCACTTTTGTTTCTCTGTTGGGCAGAATAATTACTGTTTCATTGCTGTCATACACTTGTGCCAGAATTTCTCCTTCTCCAAGAACTTTTGTAAACATTATCATTAAACTTCACAAGTAAAATATTTAGAAGTGCTATTACCCCAATTTTACACAGGGAAAATAGACCTAGGAGAAGGACCTTGAGGAAAACACACACACACAGAGGTAAAGTCACTGGTGAACAGTCAAAGTCACTTTTTTATTCTAAAGAGAAAAGAAACATATCTCTATTATAACTAACCTGATTTTCCCCTAGAAGTCATCAAGGCAGCCATGCACTAAGAAAATGCTCCCATAAAGGTAGAAAGTGAAAGAGTATAAATTAGTGGAAGGAAAGAGAAAAGATAGTAGTTAGGGATCTCTGTAAAACATCAATAATTCTCCTCATGGGGAAAGGAAGGGGAATGAAGAGACGCCCAAGGGGAAGAAAACTACAGGCAGGTTCAGGATTACGTGTCGTTTATATCCCCAGGAGTATTTTTACATTATTCTGACAGTTCCCATGAGGAGCATCTACAATGCTGAGGTCAAAAATACATGAAAAGATTGTCATTGCTTTGGCCAAGAGGCATTCACAAAATGAAAATGCTGCAGATACCATTTTGCAGTCCCGGTGACTGCAGTACATAGACCATAGGAAGAAACTCAGCCAAAGTCTTGTTCCCACACACTTGCTTTTCCATGCAAAAGGTCAGTTTAACCACAGGTTATATCGTAAATCTGTAACAATAAGCCTGTTATCTTCCCTTCAAGTGTATGAAAGATATTGTTTCTAAGCTAAAGGAGAAAAAGGAAAACAGAATCTCTACACATCCCTAGCTGGATCAGAATCCTACATTTTTGTGCACCTGGTTTAGAGCACTCTTCTTCTTTTATTATTTTTAATTGGTTTATTTATTTACTTTACATCCTGAGTGCAGTTTCCCCTTCCTCTTCTCCTTCCAGTCCTTCCTCACTACCTTCCCTAGCTCACCCCTCTTCCCCTCCAGCTACTCCATTTCTCTTCAGAAAAGGGGAGGCCATATCAACCTCCCTGGCATATTCAATTGCAGTAGGACTAGGCACTTCATCTCCTATTGAGACTAGATGAGGCAGCCCAGTAAGAGAAAAGGGTCCCAAAGGCAAGCAATGGAGTCAGAGGCAGCCCCCTGCTCTCAGTGTTAAAAGTCCTAGTTGAAGATGAAGCTACATGTGCAGAGGGCCTAAGTCCGTCTCGTTCAGCTTTCCTGGTTAGCAGTTCAGGATCTGTGAGCCCGTATGGGCCCAGGAGAGTTTATTTTGTAGATTTTCTTGTGCTGTCCTTGATCCCCCTGGCTCCTACACTCCTTCCTCCCCATCTCCCGCAAGATTCCCCAAGCTCCACATAAGGTTAGACTGTGATAGTCCTCTCTTCTCAAATGATACCCTGTCACCATACCTATGCTCTGCTTCTGCCCTGAACTGCCTAGAGAAGTTCATCTCTTATGCATGGTAAAAAAATAACACAACACACCCTGAGCCTCTAGTGTCCCTCCCTGCTCAAGGAGCTCGGTAAAGCACAGAAGTAGCAGAAGAAAGTAAAGCAGTGACTGCAAACACAGGACATCCATCACTACTTCCAGGCAGAGGGGACGCAGGGAGTTCATACAAGGAGCCAGTACCTCAGAGTCTTTCACACTCCAGGAGCTCCAGGGATGAAGGCAGAAAGAGCTGAAGGAGAATTACCTAAAATCACAGATTTGTAGACACAGGACACTTTGTTTTTTGGACTCAAAGCCCAAGTTTTCTTTGGTAAACACAGCAGTTTATAATCACCACAGACTGCACTTCCTGGAGTCTGTAAGAAAACCGCTGCTGCCACCTCCTGTTCTGCCTCAGTAACGTCGACAAGGCCTCTAGCCTCTGGGCCCTTCCTGCTGGGTGTCTATTTCTTGGTGCTTTGTTTTATACAGTGCCTTTCTGAAGCTGGAATTTTGAGACTCAGGTTTAATAAAAAGAGGTGATGTGCATCTCAGTGTTAGGTATTCACAGCACACGAGGGGATCATACAAACAAATCCTCACAAAACTAGCTGTGTGGTTTTCTTTCTTAAGACATCTCTGTCCTGCAGGTGTAATCAGAACAGCACTCATGAACATGGACAGGGAAGCCAAGGAATACTACGAAGTGATTATCCAAGCCAAGGATATGGGAGGGCAACTTGGAGGATTGGCTGGGACCACAACAGTCAACATCACCCTCTCAGATGTCAATGATAACCCACCCCGATTTCCACAGAGTAAGTACCAACCAGAGCATACCTCAGCCAGATGGATCCACCCTTTACTGAGATTCAAGTGTAAGGTTAGTTTGTGTTAAAAATCATTATGTGTACATTTCTTTGTTACAACCCTTCCTCCTGGCCTTCAGCTTCCTATGGCACGTGGAGGGTTTTTTTGTTTGTTTGTTTTTACCTGATGGCCCCACTCACCCACCTGCACAAAATTATAATTTCACTAATAGTAAGATTAAGATTTTTCAGGTAAAATTAAACTTTTATGGACCACAGATCATTATCATGAGTAGGTTTTGTCATTAAGCACTAACTTTTCATTAAGAGTTCATCTTCGAGGTGATTTTTTTTCAGTGGGAATTAGTTCAAAACACATTTCCTGAAAAAGCCAGAGCTGTAGCTGAGCACACCAGCATCTGACCACATCAACCAAGCAATATGCACGTAGGTGCCAAGTAGTGCATGATCTATAAGGATGCCAGGTACGAGAAACACAAGACACTAGACCTGCCACTCAACGCCTAAAATCTAGCCAGGAGTACACATTCTATTCATAAAGTAAAAGCAATATGGAATTTTTGGTGTGCCACTGAAAGGTTCACAAATGGCGCAAATTAAGAGTCGTACGTTGACTAATCCTACAGCTTGGAAAAACTAAAGTAGTATGGAATAGTTTGTGAAAACACACGCACACGAGTTGCCTTCTTCTCTACAAATGGCAATGAATAAAAGCTTCCCAAGGTAATGAGATTTATACAGAAGTTTGAAGAATAGCAAAGATTTATACCAGCAGAGAAGAAAACATGCCAGGATGAAGAAGTCACATTCATTAAAGCACTATCAATTCAAGACACCATCTATACATGAAATATACAGCCCTGAGCAAAGCCAATAGAATCTTTGTTGTATCAGAGGTCATCTGGGTAGAAAATTAAATTCAAGAAGCAGAGCAGGAGGAAGGGGGAAGAAAGGGGAGAGATGGACTCCTGGCTAGAGGAGGCCCCACCACGGCTGAGGGTAGAGAGAGTCAGAGAGGACATTTTTAGTCTGGGTGGCAGAGTGGAGGATGGCACTGCTGACAGAACAGAGGACACATAAAGGAAGTACTGTCAGGCAGGGGCAAGATGAATTCAGATTTGAATAGGAAGTAACCAGGAAACAATCAGGTCGAATGTCCTTAAGGAAGGTGGAGACACGGGACCAAGACAGTGGACCAAAGCTCAGGAATGGAGGTGTGACATTGGAAAGTGAATGCCTGAAGGGAGGAAACTGGAGATGTTGAAATGGCAGTCCCAACTCAGGTTGGACACTTCTCCAGGAACAGGGAAAAGACAAACAAAATGGAGATGAGGACATAACACAATCAGTCCAGGGCTTCCATTGTGAGTGAGCATGAGGACCCCAGTTCAGTCCCTAGAATCGCATGCCAAGAATGCTGGTACCCTTTTGTAGTCCTTGTGCTCGGATATCAGAAGAGTAGATCCCTGGGATTCCCTGGTCAGCCAGTGAGAAGCCCTGTTGCCAAAAAAGAAAAAGTCACTTAAGGAACAACACAGAAGGTTTACTAATGGCTTCTACACACAAGTACTCACGTGCCCACAAGAACACCACACACACACACACACACACACACACACACACACACACACTCACACTCACACTCTAAACAGAATAAAACCAGAGTATTAGCTTAATAGCTTGCACTTTGAACCAGCCAGACCAAAAGACTCTCTTATTTAATTTATGTTAATAAAGAGAGCTCAAATAGTCATGTGAAATTGGTATACACAAAATCGCCATGCTCATTCATGAATGAAAAAAGCAGTAGAATAACAGGCAAGCATTTTACAAATTATACACATGAGTAAGTGGCAAAGTTGACTAGTCCACCAATATAGATGCAGTGAATCAAAGTCTGTGAGTGATCATGTGGAATGATTGGTACAGCTTTACTGATCCTGTGAGCTCCACTGTAGTTCACAAAGTCCTCCTATTGTGTACACTGTATAAACACTGTGAATTCTTGGATAGTTGGAACTATTGGACTTTTAAATTTTGACACAAAACAGGTATTCTTAATGAAAGTGAGTAGGGGAGCACAAACACCACACCCTTACACAGGTCAAAAGTATAAGAATCTGGACACTTATGGGTCAATCTCATGTCCCTCCTCCACACACAACAGCTTCTCTAGAACATTACACAACGCAGTGAGGACTGGGACTTTTGTCTCACCCAGAAATCAAAACTCGTAACACCCACCATTCTGACACATCCACCTTGATTACTCTCTGTTTCAAATTTAGTAACAATTAAAAATTAGGATGGGCTGGAGTATGGAATATATTTCATAGAAGACAAAATGGAATGATTTGAAATAATTTCAGTTCATATTTCTAAACATTCTCACATTCACAGTTTCCACTAAGATAGAGTACTGTTGCACTTTTCAAAGAAATTACTTAAAATCACCATAAATTCATAATAAAAACATTTATTTGTGAATACTAAATCTTAATTTCAGTATTCTTTAACCCTATCTTGAATTAAATGCTTCTGCTCTAATATTCTATGATTCCTTGTTGTAGGAACTCACTGGGTTTCTTTTTCACAAATAATACCATACCTACCTCTGGAATGTTGAAAGAATGAGGTGCCTACTCTTTTATAGTAAACAAGCTTAATCACCTTCAGCTGAATCAAATATAAAAGAGTATCATGATCTCAAGATATTTGTTTCTAATGCATTGCATCACATGTAAAAATTACAACTATATTTAAATACATAGCATTGTTTTCTCTGAGGGAGAAAATTATAGGCAGATGCATGTTTTTTCCTAAACTTTCTGGAAAAAAAAAAATGTAACTCTACTGATAATTTTGCATGACATGGTGGAGATTCTCTGGATTATATTAAAAAAAAAAAAAAAACGAACATTATTTCTTCTCCTGTGAAAGGTGGGGTACTGTAAGCTGTCATCTTCCCAGAATCTTTGTGAGAAATAAGCTCCTGTACTTCGGGCTTCTTTATAGTTTGCAATGCATAAAAAATAGAAGAGAGGCTATAGAGATGCCTCAATAGTTAAGAGTGCTTACTGCTCTTGCAGAAGACCCAGGTTCAGTTCCCAACACACACATCGAGTAGTTCTCAACCCACCTATAACTCCAGTTGGAGTGTATCCTCTGCACACTGCAGGAATCTGTACGTACATGATGCATATAAACTCATACAGTCACATGCACATACACACAAAAATTAATTAATTAACTAATTCAAAATAAGAAATCAAAGCATATTGAAATGTGTATGGCTTTGTTATGTAGTAAGCCAGTCCATGATTGATAAAATCAGGATGTCAAAGATATGATCCTTTACAAAGTAAGTTAGCAAATATACAACTTCACAAAGGTGAAGATAAACTAAAAAAAAAAAAAAAAAAAAAAAAAAGAGTCAGAACATCAATTCAAAAAGGAGGGCATTCACAGTGCTGTGTTTCTTCGATGTGTGGAATCTGGTTTGGGTACTTGGCTTTAGAACTAGAACAACATGCCTGTGCTGAGCCGTGCAGAGGGTCTCAGCTGTAGCACCGTGTTGGTGGACTACACATGGTGCTCCAAGGACTTTCTTGTGGAGTGCTTCTCTGCATTACTGGTTTCCGTCCACTCTGGGCCACTGGCCAGACATGGGACTTTAGCACACAGTCCAGGACACGAAGGGAAATTAGAACATTTAAAATTTGTCAGAATAAATATGTTCTTTGTGATCATATGTTTCCCAGGGGAAATGTGACATTTGGGATAAAACAGCGTAGTAAAGATGAGGAAGCAATGTGCTTCTCACTGCTCTGGAGGAAGAAGGATTACAATGAAGTTTCATCTTGTCTTTTTACCTGTCTTATTCTTAGGCTCAGAGTAAAGATATCTTGACACTCTGGGTCAAAAATTTAAACTGTAGAGCTTACTTAAACTTTAACTTATAAAACGCAACCTATGTTTTGCATGTAATGCCTGGTTTAATGTGATAAGAGGTGTGGTTTTGTGGCAGATTATCAAGAATGCATGTCCCTGCTTTACTTGACAGAACATTATCAAATGAGTGTGCTAGAATCTGCTCCAGTTAGCTCCACTGTGGGGAGAGTGTTTGCCAAGGACCTGGATGAAGGCATCAATGCAGAGATGAAGTACACCATTGTGGATGGAGATGGTGCAGATGCTTTTGATATTAATACAGACCCAAACTTCCAAGTTGGCATCATAACTGTGAAGAAGGTAACCCAGTTTCTTTTTCCAAATAATTTTCTTTTTATTTATTTATTTATTTTAATTTTTATTGGATATTTTATTTACATTTCAGATGCCATCCCCTTTCCCCATTTTTCCTCTCTAGAAAACCCCTATTTCATACCCCCTTCTCCTTTTTGCTTTTATATAATTTTTTTTAATGTTAACCAATGGCTTTATAAATTTGGTAATGCTCAATATCATTCAGAAGTGTAACCTAATACCCAACCTAGATATATTAACTATCTTTGACTGGCGGAGACATGTGAACATCTGCCTCCATGTCTGGCCCCCCTCTCTCTTTCTCTCTTATCACCTAGCTCCTCCTCTCCTTCTCCTCCTCCTCTCCTTACTCCTCCCACCTTAGCTCCTCCTACATATCACCCTTTCTGTTAAAATAAAACTTTTCTCTCAAAATACAGTTAGAGCATAACTATACCAATTTATGTCAGTAAGGTGCAAGATAGACCTAATAACCAGTCCATCATTTTGTTGACTAAGCAGAACCTCTGTCATCTCTCCTAAATAAAAGACTTAGTTCTTAACCTGGCTTTTTTTTTTTTTTTTTTTTATTTATTGGCTTTAGAATGAATGTCAGCTGAAAACCATCCTCTCAAATGTTTTCTCTCAAAGTAAATAGCAAGGATTGGCTATGAGACTATAAGTTTTCAACCCCATCAGAAATCCAGAATGACTGAGTTAACTGAAATTATGGAAAGCACAAAGCATAGCTTCTAAAACATAGCCAATTTATAGAGACTACTGAACACCTGGACAGTCCCTATACTACAGAACGTTAGAGCATCCGATCTTCAGCCTTCTGGCCCAGGATCATCTGACAGAGCTAGTGATGCAGAATTATTAAGGGCTGATTACTCTGTCTTGGCAGATATAATCAGTCAACTATTCTGCAAGTGTGTCCTTTTCTGGACAATGATTTGTCTGTAGATGGAAAGAGGCAATTCTTGCCTAGTGGCTGACTCACCACAATTGGAATAACTCCAAAGATGCTCTATTTCTTCTTAGAATCCAAGATAGGAAGCTGTCAG
Organism: Arvicanthis niloticus; assembly: GCF_011762505.2. Classification (NCBI taxonomy): domain Eukaryota; kingdom Metazoa; phylum Chordata; class Mammalia; order Rodentia; family Muridae; genus Arvicanthis; species Arvicanthis niloticus. The sequence continues at coordinate 75,066,020 of NC_047667.1, read as the reverse complement.
GAGCAGACAGGTCTCTAATCAAAATAAACATTAATACAGAAATGTTTGTAATGTCAATTCTGTGGATTTCTGATGTTTTGAAAACCAACTATTTATGTAAGGCAATCTGGACTGTTGTCTGTTAACTCCTCTCAGCTATTTCTAAAGAAAATATAGAAAACACCCTAACAATAAACTCAAAGCTATGAATTTGCTATAGGCCCTTAACTCACAGGCTAACCATCTCAAATCTGTTTTTAAAAAGTTAAAGAAGGACTGGATCTAAGCCTTGTATTCCTAAATGTGTTATACAGGCGCAATGCCTATGATAGTAACAATATAACTTCATCTTAATAACAATTATACATATTTCTACCAGTAGGTTATGGCTATGCAATAAATCCTAGCTAATCCTCCCTGTTCCAACAAAACTACTACTTTTCCCTAGAAAGACAGACCAATATTAACTACCTCAGTCCCCAAGCCCAGGAAATAGGGGCGCCGACTCTTCATTAACTTCTTCAAGCTGATTATGGGTGTTGAGATATTAGAAGAGGGGTTGGGGGAAGAGTAAATTGATAAGCCTCTGACACTGTGTCTTCACTGCATCCAGCTGGAATTCCAGGACATCAGAGGTTCGAGCAGGTCTGCTCAGCTTGCCTGATGAATAGATACACCAAGGCTATGTATTCTGTAATATAAAAATTCTCAAAACAAATTTTAGTATCAAGATAATTGTTTGTTTGAATTCTGGAATCTAGTCTTCTGGCAGCCTGCCTCTGTCATGTCTAATCCATATAATTCTGGAAGTTTCTATGAGGGTGTGCTTTCACCATCCTCCCATTTTTGCCTTCCTGCTCTCAAATTTCCCAACATCAGGGAATCCAAACTTTCAGGCACCTAGGCCCTCCACTTCCACTGATACCCAACTCCTTACCCCATCCCCCCCTCCAATTACTATGAGGGTGTGCTCCCACCATCCTCTCATTCCCGCCTTCCTGCTCTTGCAATTCCCCAACACTAGGGAATCCAAACTTTCAGGTACCAAGGCTGTCCACTTCCACTGATGCCTGGCAAGGCCACCCTCAACTACCTATACAGGTGGAGCCATGAGTCCCCCCCCCCCTTTGTGTTCTTGGGCTGTACATTTTAGAATGGCTACTCCAGCTTGTTTCTTAGGACCATTTGCTTGAAAATTTGTTTTCCAGCCTTTTACTCTAAGGTAGAGTCTGTCTTTGCACTGAGGTGGGTTTCCTGTATGCAGCAAAATGCTGGGTCCCATTTATGTATCCAGTCCATTAGCCTGTGTCTTTTAATTGGGGAACTGAGTCCATTGATGTTAAGAGATATTAAGGAACAGTGATTGTTGTCTCCTGTTATTTTTGTTATTAGAGGTGAAGTTATCTTTGTGTGGCTATCTTCTTTTGGATTTGTTGGAAGAGGGTTACTTTCTTGCTCTTTCTAGGGTATAATTCCCCTCCTTGTATTGGAGCTTTCCTGCTATCATCCTTTGTAATGCTGGGTTTGTGGAAAGATACTGTGTAAATTTGGTTTTGTTGTGGAATATCTTGGTTTCTCCATCTATGGTAATTGAGAGCTTTCCTGGGTATAGTAGCCTGGGCTGGCATTTGTGTTCTCTTAGGGTCTGTGTGACATCTGTCCAGCATCTTCTAGCTTTTATAGTATCTGGTGAGAAGTCTGGTGTAATTCTGATAGGTCTGCCTTTATATGTTACTTGGCCTTTCTCCCTTACTGCATTTAATATTCTTTCTTTGTTTTGTGTACTTGGTGTTTTGATTATTATGTGACAAGAGGTATTTCTTTTCTGGTCTAATCTATTTGGCATTCTATAGGCTTCTTGTATGTTTATGGGCATCTCATTCTTTAGATTAGGGAAGTTTTCTTCTACAATTTTGTTGAAGATATTTATTGGCCCTTTAAATTGGGAATCTTCACTCTTATCTATACCTATTATCCTTAGGTTTGGTCTCCTCATTGTGTCCTGGATTTCCTGGATATTTTGTGTTAAGAACTTTTTGCATTTTGCATTTTCTTTGACAGCTGTATTAATATTTTCTATGGTATCTTCTGCACCCGAGATTCTTTCTTCTATGTCTTGTATTCTTCGTGATGCTTGTGTCTATGACTCCTGATTTCTTTCCTAGGTTTTCTGTCTCCAGCGTAGTCTCCCTTTGTGGTTTCTTGATTGTTTCTACTTTCATTTTTATGTCCTGGATGGTTTTGTTCAATTCCTTCACCTGTTTGGTTGTGTTCTCTTGTAATTCTTTAAGGGATTTTTGTGTTTCCTCTTTAAGGCCTTCTATCTGTCTACCTGTGTTTCCCTTACATTCTTTGAGAGTGTTATTTATGTCCTTCTTAAAGTCCTCTACCATAATCATTAGAAGTGATTTTAAATCTGAATCTTGCTTTCCTGGTGATATGGGGAATTCAGGACTTTCTTCTGTGGGAGAACTAGGTTCTAATGATGTCAAGTACCCTGGGTTACTGATGCTTATGTTCTTGCGCTTTCCTTTTGCCATCTGTATCTCCTTAGTGCTACCTGCCCTGTCCCTGACTGGAGCCTGTCTTTCCTATTATCTTGGTTGTATCAGAACTTTGTGTGGTGGGTATAACTACTGGGGTAAGCGCTGGGGCCCAAAATCTGCTCAGTGCTCAAGCGCAGACAGGACGCTGCCCAGGTTAGAGCTCTGGGAGCCCTGTTTCCTCTGGGTTCTTAGAGATTGGGGGCAGAGCTGCCGCTCAAGATCTGATCAGTGCTCTGGCCCAGACCAAAGGAAACCAGTGTTCGGTGCCAGGAGTGACTTCCTGGGTCCTTGTGGGTCCCAGTTACTCCCTGTTTGGGGCGGGCCTTGCTGTCTGCTTACCTAAGATACTGCCCAGGTTAGAGTTCCTGGGATCCCTGCTTCCTCTGGGTTTTGTGTGATTGGGGGCAAACCTGCTGTCTTGGATCTGCTCAGTTCCTGGGCCCAGACCGGAAACGGCATTATCCTATTTTAATGGCTCCAAATAATTTTCAAAGGTACTTTGTGTGTGAGATTATACTGAAGGATGGTTATGTATTAGGATATATTTTATTTCAAGTCCTCTGATAAAATCTCTTTCCTAGAGATGTTTCAGCAGGTAAGAGTCCTTTCCACAAAAATCTGACAGCCTAGAATCAACATTGCTAGGAGAGAATCAGCTCCCAAACCTTTCCTACTGACCTTCAAATTGCAACATGACATAGGTGTACCCGAATTCATACACATTATACCTATTGGCGTGCATGTCCATGTGCATGCGCACGCGCGCGCGCACACACACACACACACACACACACACACTTAAAAATAATTCTTTCTAATTAGGTTTAAAAACACCTCTTAATGCTTGGGCTTATATGCAAAAATGTTGGCTGTTGCATTATTTTATAAAAATGATTATTAAAAATATATTATGAATGAGCCACTTCAATTTAGCCACTTAAAACCTGTAATAGCTTGATGCTCTAATGTTAATGACTTAGTCAATTCTTGAAAGCCACATCTTTACATCAATTTACCATAAATAGCAAAGCAAGCTATAATATTATTATGAATTAATAAATAACACATAGCACTTTTTAATCGCTTCTTGAAGACCCATAAGTGCAAATGAAAAAGTATCATCAAACACAAAACTTCTTTGTTCCATCATAAAGTTCCATGTTCCCTAAAGCACATATGGATAAATTCAGTAAATGAAAGGTAAAGTTTTCCTATTTTAATTTTTGTGTGTGTGTGCAATATATGTATGTGTATACATATGTTTGTGCACATGTACATTTGTCCAGATGCATGTGGAGAAAAGAAGTTGACAGACATGCCTTGGGAAGCACCCTCTGGCTCTGCAGCACTGGTGTTATACACGTGCACTATGCCTGGCTTTCACACGGGTGCTTGGGATCCAACTCAAGTCCTAATGCTTGTGTGACAAGTAACTTTAGTGACTAAGCCAACTCCTCATGCTGATTAGTCTTTTAAAAAGTTAGAATGTATTACCTAAGGAGCCAGATCAGCTGATAAAGCAAGCATGAGGACCAGAGTTCCCCAGACCCCACTTGAAATTGTATGTAATTGTGACAGCCTGTCTTTAATCCCAGCATGGAATTTAAAAGTTACAAAAATTTTAAAAATCATGCAGGGTCCTGGGGAAGCCAGGTTCAGTGAGAGACCTTACGTCAATAAATATTGAAGAGAACAAAGACACATGTTGTCAACTTTGGGCCTACACACAGACGTAAACATGTAAACACATATGCATACATACCACTCACATACACACACATACACAAATAAATTGAATCTAATAACTTATAAATGAATATTTAAATTAAAACATTAATTTATAAAACATTGATTTGCCGCAACCTCAACCTGCTGTCTGCCGGGAACCTTGTTCAAGCAGCTGCTCACACCTGGTGCCCACGGTAAGACTCCTCAGTCCACCCCACCACCTGCCCCGGGATCCTTCCCAAGCAGTCATGAACTTCTCAAAAGCCATGCTCTTCCCAAAGGCCACTGGTGACTCTATCCTGCCACCTCTCCAGAGACTTCCCAAGCAGACACACACTCATGTCATCTGTGGTAAGATCCCCTACCCTGCTGTGGTCTACTCACAGACCTTATCCAAGCTACTACATAGACAACCTCTGGAAGTAATCTCCACTGTCTTCAAACGCCACCCTCCTGCCTGGAACATTACCCAAACAGCCCCTTGCATGGCCGATAGGAGAACCCCAGCAACCCTGGGTAGTCACTAAATTGGATTCACCCTTTCCCCTTTCATTCACAAATCAATAATAAGTGTCCAAAGGACGGAACCTCAGAAACCTCCTACCTGAACCAAAGCCAGCCACGTTAGGATCACAGCAGCAAAAACTACAGCACAGCAAGGAAACATATTTATGCCAAATTCCCCCAACCACAAATCCTCAGGGCCAGCAAACAATGACCTTGAAAGAGTACAAAATGCTAACATTGACTTATAAATCCTCAGACACATTTATATAATTAAAACATTACAATTCATTTTTATTGAAAGTTAATAACGTAATGACTTTTTAGGGGAGAAAATAATACCAATTTATTGCATGAGAAAGAATTAAAAGCATCTTTAACTAAACAATAACACACTACTGACCATCACTAGACAATGCCCAACATTTTGAATAAATATTGTTTCTTGAATACAAAAAAATACATTAAATACATTAAAAATACATTAAAAAATCTACCAATTATAAATTGGAGCCTTTCTAAAGGCTAATTGGTTAATTTCACTTGAAAAAATGCTCTAAATAATAAAATAATAGTGATTTATATTAAATTATTATATAAGTCAGATATCATTACAAGTATTCATTTTTTAAAACATTTATTAATACTACAATTTGAGTAAGCTAAAACTTTTTTTTCTTGCCTCCTGTATCTGGAAAAAAATTGACATTGCAAGCCAGAACCTTGTCTCTCCATGTCACTATCCGAATTGTATACACATTCAATCAAAACATACGTCAATTTTTCTTAGACTGTTTTTATTTCTTTTCTGAACATATGAGCTGCCAGAAAGCATAATTAAGAACAAGGCCAATACATTGGGTAGATGGACTAGCCACTTATAATAAATATTTTAAAGGCTCATGACTGCTCAGTCCGTATGTCTGGAACAACTCCCAGACACATCAACTTCCTTTGTCATTACTAATGTCATATAAAATTGAAACGAAAGTTTTGCTTTTGATTTATTTCTCTTAGGTCTATTATTTATCTAAAAAGCACATACTTTTCAAAAAGAGGAATTAAGTTGATTTGAAAGAATCGGGTCTTCATACAGCCACGGTGATTGCTACACAGGATTGTGTGTCACTTTAGCTTTTAAGTAATCGGAAGATTGATTTTCAGTCTCTTAAATGGCTTGAAATATGTAATTTTCAGAGTGTTCTTTGTTCTGTAGTAGCATGACAGTGTGCATTTTCTAGTCTTCAGATTAGCTTCTGTCTACCAGTGGACAATAAGTAATTGTAGTCGGTCCATTCTCTTAGGTCACAAAACACAAAAGTTCTATATTTTTCTTATTCTAATAGATCATGATTTACAATTCTCATCATTATTTTATATATCACTTAAAATTTCCAAGTTTACGTGATCCAGTGCCTTGTTTGTAATTATTTGAAGAGCTCTCTTAGAGGCACGGTTGGACATGTCTGCCTTGCCTGTATCAGATTCACTCCCTGCTGGTGTTTCAGTGACCTTCTGCAGATATAACCTTTCAGAAGCCATTTTAGATAGCAATGAATTTCAGTACTTGTAGTACCAATATCAAGCCCAGCGCTAATGCTGTTGACTAGATGTGACTTGCAGGGGCACTAACAACTGGAACTGAACACCTGCCAAGTACACAGTAATTGCAATGTAGCATCAGTTAGAAAACAGCTGTGCTCCGAAAGTATAAGATGCAAAGGAACCTACACACCACATACCCCCAAAACAATTAACACCAAATCCTTTTATGACATCACATAAATGTTAACACATAAAAGTTTGTGGCACGATTTAATGAAATACTTTTTTTTAAAATACATGTTGTGTGTTTGGCCTTGCTACACACTTGGGAATAAAAACCCCACTGAGTTCTTGCTTTTGACCCTAAATCTGAAAAAAAGAAAATACACAGAAGTTTTGTAATCAAAGCTTACCCTCGCTGCATGGGTGCTGAGAATGGAACATGGGTCCTCTAAAAGAGCAGCAATCACTCTTAACCACTAAACCATCTCTCTACTCTCTCAATTTTATAATTTATAATATAGAATCATAACATACAAAACTAATTTCTTGTGCATGAGTCCTGGTCAAAGAGGTTTGGAGCAGCATCTTAGCTGGCACTATGAACCCTTGCCACCTTAGTCCTGTCTTCTGAGCCTTCTGAAGCTTTGAAGCTTTATGTTGAACCGAATTTTAAAATGAAGTTTAAAAGGGACCATTTATATAAACTAAAGAAACCAAGGTTGATGTGGCATAGTGTGCCAAGAATCTTAGTGAGGCGCTTAACGTATTTCCTTAGTAAAAATCACTGTTGCTTTGAAAGTCAAGAAAAAGAGAGAAAAAGCCAGTCTATTACTTTTTTAACCCAGCATACAAAGTGATGGGTTTCCCTATAATTTTTGTAAATTCCATATTGTTATACTTGTTCATGTTACTCCCCTTCATCCTTCCCCATCCCTCCTCCACTCTCCCTAGTCACAGTCCTCCCCCAAAATGGTTCCCCTGGAAAGAAATTCAAGAGGCAAACAAAATCATATGCCTAACTGCAAGGACATCCTAGGACAAAACACGAACTTCATCTTAATTGTCCAACATCTTTCCAAAAGAGAAAACCAAAACACAAGGCCACCAGCCACCTTGGGACAGAATGGTTCTGGGGAAACAAATTCCCTTCTTACAATTCTGTCAAGACAAGGAGGTTGCCCATACTCTCTCTACAGACCATGCTGGGTAAAGTCAAAGGAGTTAAAACTGAGCCTTCCAGACACCATCCTTCCTTTTTACCTATGACTGAACTGATGTTATCACCCAGAACTTCAGAACAAGACAAAAGGTGGTCCTGTTTTTACTTTTTTCTCTTTTCCCCGTTTTTCGGGAATTTGGGGGTTCTCTACTAATCATCGGCGTTAGATGTCTTTTCATTCAGTGCACGTATGCTATGGGCTGACCATTTTTCTTCTTGTTGCCTTTCAGCCCCTGAGTTTTGAAAGCAAGAAAAGCTACACCCTGAAGGTGGAAGGATCCAATCCTCACCTAGAGATGCGTTTTATGAACCTTGGCCCATTTCAGGACACCACAACAGTGCATATCAGCGTGGAGGATGTGGACGAGCCTCCTGTGTTTGAACCAGGCTTTTATTTTGTGGAGGTGCCAGAGGATGTGACAATTGGAACAACCATACAGATCATTTCCGCCAAGGACCCAGATGTGACCAACAACTCAATCAGGTTTTCCCATAGATTTCTCTTTCTTCCTATAGCCTGGCATCCTCTTACCTCCTATGGAATGCTATAGCATTCTCACCCTTGGTTTTTCCTCTTTAAATTCCATCTCTGGAAACTCTTCTCTGGGTTTTCTTATATCATGTAACTGGAAAGTTAGATGTCATCATATCTTACCTTCATTTTCATTTAGTTCAGATATGCACATACACACCCCCCTTGCATCTCAGTCAGAGCTCCACTGACATTTAGAACTGTATCAGTCTTTGCTCATTTTGGGGTCCATCCTGGGCATTGGATGCTCAGATGCCAGGATCTCTGGTCTTCTTCACCCACAGAATGTTAGTATCAGCGTCCAAGCTTTTACAACCCAGCATGTGCCTAGATACTGCTAAATGTCCTGAGAATGTGATGCAAACAACCCAAGAGCAGACCCACCAATACAAAACAACCAGAGTCACACACACACACACACACACACACACACACACGTCAAACTCTTCAGAATCACTCCTCTTTTCACACTTCATTAGTCTTTTAAGATAGCACACAAAGCAATGGATTTCGTAGCATTTTATGTTTATACTTTATTCTTATTCATCCTCTTTCCTTTTGTCCTTTACTCCATTTTTTCTGGTCCACTTCCTCCCCTACAAATAGTCTTTCTTCTTGCTTCTGTAACAGAGCGATTTCACTATCCCATTTCCCTTAAGATATCTTTTTCCTGTGGTTCCCTTACTATTTTCATGTCATACCCTGACACACATGCATGAGCGAGCAAGCAAACACACATACACACATACACACAAACACACACACACAAACCTTCCCCCACAGACCTGCACATTACACACACATACATACACACAAACACACACACACACACGCACATTTAAATCAAGATTCCACATATCTGAGTAAACATGAATCTGGTTTATCCAGTTTATTTTGCAATACCACGAACTCCTACTCCATCTTCGTTCCTGAAAATGCTATGATTTCATTTTTCTTTTGTCATGGATAAATAAACTCCACTGTGTATATTAGTTCTATGTTCTTTATCTACTCATGGATGGATAGATGTCCAGGCTGGTCCTACAGCTTAGCTATTATGAACACAGTAGCAACAAACGAGGTTGTGCAAATATCTCTATTGCATGTTGGCTTGGAGTCTTTTGGGTAAACACCCAGAGGAGACACAGCTGGGTCCCATGGTAGTTCTAGCTTTGGTTTTGGAGAAACCTCCACAGTGACTTCCACAGTAGCTGCAGCAGGTTACACTTCCACCAGCAATGTCTAACGAGCTCCTTTTCCCGCATCCTCAGCAGCATTTTCGTGTGTTTTGTAGAGATGAAATGCAGTCTCAAAGCAGTTACAATGTGCTTTCCCTGGTGGCTAAGAATATTGAACACATTTTCAAATGCTTGTGCCCACTTCTATTTCCTCTTCTGAGAACTGTCAGTTCACTTTATTAGCCCATTTCTCAACTTGGATGATTTGTAGGGAGCACTGGTGTTTAATTTTTGTAGCTCTCTGTGTATTCTAGACATTGATCTCCTGGCTGATGAATGGCTGGGACAGACGTCTTCCCTTGCATAGGGTGCCTGTTGGCCGTGAAGATTGTTTCTTTTGCTTTGCAGAAGCTCCTTGACGTCATGTAAGGATGTTTGCCAGTTCTCGGATCTGCCCTGTGTAGTTGGATTCCCTCCTGTATCTGTATCCTGAAAGACATCGCCTGGATTTTTCACTGGCAGTTTCAAGGTCTTAGGCTGTGTTAGGACCTGTTAGGCTCTGTGGTCCATTTGTGAGCCCTGTGATTCATTCGGAGCTGAGTTTTGTAAACGGTGAAAGACGTGGCTCTGGTGTCACCATTCGGTGTGGTGCTATTTACTGTTCTTAGCATCATTTCTTGAAGAGCTTGTTTCTTTTCCAATATATGGTTTTTGACACATTTGTAAAAAAAAAATAATAATAATCAGGTGATCAGGTGGCTACAGCTGTCTGGGTTCATTTCTGGGTTCTATTTTTTACTGTGTGGTTACATGTCGTGGTTACATGTCTGTTTTTGCGCCAGGACCATGATTATGTTGTTACTACGGCTCTTTAGTATAATTTGACATCAGGAATTAGGATACCTCCAACAGTGCTTGTATTGCTTTGGATACTTAGGCGTCTTGTCTGCTTTTATTACTATATGTTATGCATACTCACATAACAGTGGGCTTCAATCTGACGTTTTCACAGATGGATACGATGTGCCCTTTATCACACTTCCTGTTCCCCTTTTATGTCCCCGCCCATTCTCACTGATCGTCTTTCCAGTTACTCCCTGTTCTGCTTTCATGTCCTTGGGGATTTTTTTTTTTTTTTTTTTTTTGGGCTTGGTTGGTTGGTGTTAGGGGTTTTCTCTGGGTTAGGAGTACCCAGTGAGTTTTATGAGGTAGTCTACAAGAACATAGATGTAGAATTATTTACAATTGCATGGGCATCTTTCTAGTAGCTGCACCTCTGAAAAAAATGTTTCTCCCTCCTCCTGCGCTCATTAACTCCATATAGATTTGTAGAGAATGCTGAGGCCTCAGGAGCCCTCCCACTTCCATGGCAAAATATAGATGGGTCCAGTCTTCAGCACGTAACCATAGCTGCTGTGACTCCAGCATGCAGTAGCCTCATGTCATGCTTAGAGGACAGCATTCCTTAACACTCCATCACTTCCTCCAGCTCTTAAATTCTTCCGGTCCCCTTCTCCACCGTGTTCCTTGAGCACTGGCGAGAACATGCAGATGCTTTCTTGCAGCCGAATATTCACTGATCACTTAGTCTCATCATTTTGACCTGTTATGAGCCTCTACAGTTGTCAGAGCAGCTGACAGCAGCACCAGTCTATGGGCATAAACATTTTGCTTCCATATGAATTCGAAAATTGGTTTTTCTAGCTCTGTGAAGAATGTAATTGGAATTTTGATGGGGATTACAGTGAATCTTAGATCTCTGTAATGTGGCCATTCTTACAATACTAATTCTATCTATCTGAGTATAGAATGCTTTTTCATATTCTGTCTTCTTCAGTTTCCTTCTTCACTGTTTCAAAGTTTTCGTTGCAAAGATCTTTAACTTCTCCTAGGTTAGTTTTAGCCCTGGGAATTTTTAAGTGGTGGTGAATGAACTTTTCCCTGCTTCCTTCATCAGAGAGTTTATCACTTGTATGTAGAAAGACTCCTGGTTTTTGTAATTTAAAATCACTTAGTTGTGAATATATTTATTGTACATTCTTTCAAGTTTTATTAGCTTTGGGTATTTTTACATTTAAAACAAATGGAAAAGCCCAAGTTTGTGATAGCACATACCTGTAATCACAGCATTTGGAAGGCAGAGAAATAGAACCTCAAGTGTGATCTGTATAGTGAGTTCCAGGCCAGCCAGAGCTATACAACTATAGAGTGATGCCCTGTATAGTTAAATGCCGTTTTGTATTTAATGCAGTGAGTCCCTGCTTTTAAAAGCTAAATAAAACAATCCAAGTGGGAAAGTACCATACATCAAATTTATCACTCAATATACTTCTTTATATCGTAGAAAAAAACAGACATAGAAACACCTCCTCAGATCAGTAGCTTTGATGACAGATAGAATGGCCAGAGTCTCTGTACTACACAGTCCTACACCTCTGTCTCTCCAGGGTTTGCTTTCCTATTGGAGATTCCACCCAAGATGCTTTCCCCTCAAGACTGGAGAAATATTCTTACAATCCTGGCTATTTCGGGTTCACTCTGGAAACAAAGTGTAAACAGCTGGTCGACAGGCTGACACCGCAACCTTCCGCAGCCACTGCCAAGCCTCTGAAGCCAGACTCACAAACGATGAGAATTCCAAGGCTGTTTGAGGCCATCTGTCACATTAATTGTTGAAAGCCACACAGTAAAATGAATCTGGAGCTTTAGTACAGATAAAACATTTTAAACACACCCCCATTTATCAAATGCCTTTTCTGTCACCTGGCTGCTTCCCTCATCTGGTGCCGTTTTGTATTTAATCAAAGTGTGCTTTTAGAGTTTAACAAGAATGATTTTCTCCAGGGGATAACTACACCAGGGGGAAATCTGCTCCCTCTGACTAACTAGTAAACACATTACATGTTCAAGCATCAAAATGGCTAAAAGTAATTTTAGTTCTTTCAGTAAAAAAAAAAACAACAAACATTTCTGAATTCTAAAAACTTTATAAATTTACATTTCAATCTTAAGCTTTTTGTTATAAGGGGACATAAGTGAAACCATAATGTCCCCCATAATAACGAAAACAAAAGTGAAACAGATGTATCATAAATTTATATTTTCAGAAAAACATGATTATATACTTTATGATCATGACTGGTTAAGTATATAACTATTATTTTATGACATAGTAGTTAGTTTTCATGTCAAAGAAGGTGACGTAGGACTACTGTCGAGGATAAACCCTCACGGCAAAGACAAATAAAACAAGCACAAATGTAAATGAAACATCTATGTTCTAAAATGGAATATGAACGGGACAATATATCTCCATATCGTCTCCCAGATTTTGACTGTATAACTCTATGTGATAATCACTGGAAACAAGATCTAATTAGGAGTCACACTGGTAAAGTAACATGTCAAAGACACTAAATGTAATCAGATGCACACATACACACATACACACACATACACTCACAAACACATACTCTCTCTCTCTCTCTCTCTCTCTCTCTCTCTCACACACACACACACACACACACACACACACACAGCCTCACTGGTAAGACCCTAAACACTGTAGATTTAGTTATTTGAGTAAGAAAACTGCAGTACTTAGATCCCCTCCATCACTGATAAATACTTGGGGAAAGAAAGAAAGAAAGAAAGAAAGAAAGAAAGAAAGAAAGTAAGTTAGTTAGTTAAGAGAATACTGAGCCATTTAGCAACTAAAACCAGGTTCTGGTGGTATGGAAATAGCCAGGTTTTCTGTACCACCCTGAAGTGTGTGAATCCAGCAAGCATACTCATGACAGAGAATGCCCTCGCCCAAGCAGACAAATGTCAATACTGTCTGCTCAAGGCATCTTTTCATGTGTTTGCTAAGCAGACTCAGCTCATAATAGGTAAGAGCGTTACAGTTGGAGACAGGAAAACCACCTATAAGATTCACTGCTAGGTCCCAATTTTCTCATTTTCCATCTGTATCTGAACTTTCAATTTGCTCTCCTGCACCCTGGAAATTGGCCCAGTGCCCCATTCAGAGAAATGAAGGCCATTATCCCCTCACTGTAGCCTCGCTTGGGAAATTGAAGGGGGATTCTGCTTGATGAGAGAAGCTCCCTAAGGCAGGCTCCTGCTGTGTCGACCAGGCAGTGCTGTCAGGGGTCCTGTGACTTGGTTATTTCTATCACTCCATGTCCCATGCCATCTGTGACATCTGCCATGGTGGGTGTAGGTTTCTGGTTCCTAATGGGCTGCTCCCCCAAACCCCAGAAATAAACCTATAGGTTTATTCCATCCAGTTTATGCTCTGTGGACCAACTGTGGGGCTTTTCATGTGTCTGAGAGCTAAAAGACTAGAATCTCATTATCCAACTTCTATTTCCTAAAAGAAAATTCAACTCTTAAAGCAGCTGATAAACTTTGAGACTAAATTACAAGTACACCTAGAAAAATACCACACGAGCTTATTTTAAAAATTATCTTGTAAGTACACAAGTGTTTTTATTTAAAAAGTTAACCATTTGTTATCATGCCTAGTCTTGAAGAGGTCAAGCTGTGCTTGTGGGCAATCTTCTATAATTTGTATGTCAGCAAGGCACTGGTAGGGTGGCTAAGAGGCTAGACATGCAGCTGAACTGTCTAGAATTGATTCCCAGTAGTGTGATCTTGAGTAAGCGACTTAGCCTCTTAAGCCTCGAGATGTTCTTATCTGTAAAACAGAAATGATAATAATGCCTGCCAGCCGTGTTATTATGATGATCAGTTGGTGACTCACTACGTTTGATATGTTAAGCCAAGCAACTAATACTTGTTCCTTAAACAGGATCACAGGCAGAGGTTAATTGGCTTCCTTAAATTCCTTAAGATTTAAGACATCATAACAGAAGCCGTTTTATCTCAATTCATAACCAAAGTTCCTCTGACGTCTCTAGCTCCGACCCATCTCCTTCCTCTTGACATCTGAACTCTCTGCGTGGCAATCTTGAATCTCCAAAGAAATGTATACATTTGAAGAAAAACATTTCATATACATTCATATAGATAGATAGATAGATAGATAGATAGATAGATAGATAGATAGACAGACAGACAGACAGACAGGTAAGTAAAAGTCTTTCCATCAATATTTGCCCTCATTACATGTGATAATTTGGCATCTCACCTTCTTTCGACGCTAACCACAATCAACCATACTGACTTCACAACTCACCGAGCTGCAGTGTGCAAAACACTGCACTTCGGAATGTTCTTACTATCAAAATTCCAGTTTTGGAAGAGAGACCGAGTTTGGCGCCCAGCACTGATATCAGGTGTCATACAGCTGCCTGTTAGCTCCAGCTCCAGGGGATCCAATGCTTTCCCGTGGCCTTGGCAGGAACCTGTTCACATGCGCACACACCCACAAGGGTACACAGTACATACACATATAATTTAAGTTAAATTCTTAAGAAAATTGCAGTCTCTTCACCTCAAGAACTTTAAAACAGACTGCAATTCCTGCCAACTTTTCTAAAAATGTTGAACTCAGCATTTTCTCTGTTCTCTGTTTTAAAACACGCTGTAAGCACAGTAAGAACACCTGAAACTCCACATAGATGGTTTTAAAGCTTAGTTGAAAGTGACTTAATTTTCCTAATCTTTAGATTGCTTATCTGATGGTTAGGATAATTTTCCAAAGATATGAGAATGTTAAAAAAAGCTGTGTATTAAGTGCACAGCACGGTGACTACTGTTAATCACACAGCAGTTATTACAACCATTGCCCTTTGAAGAACAGGATACTCGTGTATCTTCAACACTAGCTCCTTATACTTCCCCCAAACCTTGGGTTTTCTTTCATCTTTTGATTGTCTCCTTTGCTGTGTACAATATTCAGTTTGGCATAATCTCCTTTGTTTACTTTTGCTCTTTCTGTCTCTGTGCCATTACGGTTATATCCAAAATATCATGTCCCAGACCAATGTTATATAACACTATTCTAGTAAATTTAGTTTCAGCTCTTAAGTCTCTACTTTATTTGCATATTGTGAGAAAAGCCAAGTAAGGGTCATTCTGTATGTGGACAGCCAGTTTTCCGAATAATAGTCATCAAGGTCTATTCTTTACCCCATTATGTATTCTTGTCATATTTACCAAAAAAGAGAGAGAGAGAATGGATTGATCATAAAAACAGAGTGGTGATTACTCAAAATACTAGAATAGGATCCAGCCATCCCATTTCTGGGTGTATATCAAAGGAATTACAATCAATATGTAGAAGAAGCATCTTCATTTCCATGTTAACTGCCATATTATTCACAAAGCAGAGATACGGAAACAACCAAAGTGCTCGTCAACAGATGAATGGATTCTCTAATGTGGTATTTTATACATACACAAGAGAATGCCACTCAGCCTTTAAAAAAGAAGGAAATTCTGTCATTTACAGTAACACAGATGAATCTAGAGAACATTATACATGTGAAATAAGCCAGTCACAGAAAGGCAAATAGCTCATGATCTTAAATGTAGAATCTAGAATGTTGAACAGACAAGAAGGGGAAATGGTGCTGAGCATAGAATTGGGCCAGCAAGGCTGATAGCGAAAGAGAATATTTTTGACTGAGGGAAACAGAGTTCCAGTTAGACAGGCAGATCTAGGGAATCTATTGTACCAATAGTAACTAGTTAATTACGTACTGCATATTTCAAATTTACAGGAAAGTAGATTATAAATGCTTTTTCAACAAAGAAATAATATGAGATGATGTGTATATTAATTAGTCTATTTTTAATTCTACAAGATAGATAGAGAAATCTTAATTGTATCCTAAAGTCCATAATCTCTCAATAAAAATAACAAATTGCTAACCTTTACCAAGACTCTGAATGGTGGCACTCAGTCGATTACCAAAATCCCTTGTTTTTAAACATCCTGACACATGAGCAACCCAAGATGGAGGGCGGATGAGATAATACTGGTGAACAGAGGGAACCAGGTTGCCAAATCAGACTGAACAAGAACTACAGATCTTACTCACAACCAACTTCACTAAAGAGTCAAAAGACAGAGCAACAGCAAAAGGAGTCGTGTAATTCTTCCTTTGCAGAGGTTTGAGACTGTCCAGCCTAAGTGCCTGTAGGGACCCTTCTTCTCCTACATAAAGTGCACATTGATCCAACTAACACACGCAAGTTGGGAACAAGTAAGGTTTGTGGCCTGAGCAAACAATGGCCTTTGTTTTACTGAACATCTGCTTATCGTGATCTACGGATTTTGAAGGTCATATGATAGCTTCCAGCAGATTATCCCCAATAAGTGCACAAAGCTGCTTTATTTACAACCGACATCCTAAACATACCTGCTTATCCCACTAAAAGCATCCTATATAAGGAGCCTTCAGCCAGTAAGTCCCGTGTCAATCAGGAGTTGAGCCATTACATGTTTATGACTGGGAAGGCCTGGAGCAAAGCTTGCCTTCCCAACAGTGATACAGTTCTAAGAAGCAAAACCACGAGGCTACAGCTTTGCTCTTTTCCAAGTTTCACATTAGCATTTGAGGACTTAGCTGAATTTCAAACACGTATAAATAGAGGCTGATATTGAGGGCGCTCCAAAATTCTTGGAGCCGTTTTAAGCTTTAAATAGCATAAATTGCTTTTTATGTAAATTAAATCTGCCATAAGGTTCCCAGTGCTCTGTTTATTTCATTTTAAGATACTTTTAAGTGGTAAGAAAAAAAGTTCTTTTGTTTCCCTTAAGCACGATAAATCCAAGTGTTCCACATACTCACAGAGCAGAGGTGACTGAACCGTCTTTAACACCGTGTATATATTCAGTTCCCCCATGTGCTATGCTCTCCCGTTTATCCAAATGAAAATAAGGTCCATAATCCCTGTCTTTGCAGATACTCCATTGACAGAGACAGCGACCCGGGAAGATTTTTCTATGTTGACATTACAACAGGTGCTCTAATGACCGCAAGACCACTAGACAGAGAAGAGTTTTCCTGGCATAATATAACTGTTCTTGCTATGGAAATGAGTAAGTAACGTAATTTATTGGTCTCCCCAGAGCTACAAAATGCAAAGCTATAGAAAGTGTTCTAGACCTGTAACAAACAATACATTCCAGAGGAGAAGCGGAAATCATGTGTTCTACAGATAAATGATCGTGTGATTTAGTCCTTAGTTCATCTGATGGTTGAGGCATATCATTGAGTTCCAGTGTTTTATGTAAAAGAATTCTATGTGAGTCAGAAATTGAATCATTGCGTGTTTATAACTGGGAAGGCCTGGAGCAAAGACCTCCTTTCTCACAGTGATACAGTTCTAAGAGGCAGAACCACAGAACTGTAGCTTTGTTCTGTTCAAGTTTCAGATTAGCAAAAATAACAAAAGCAAACAAAAAAAAAAACAAAAACAACTGTATTAGAACTACTTTTGCTGCATCCCTAAAGTTCTGGTAAGTTCTGTTCCCACTTCCCATTTTGTTTTGATTCTAGGGTTATTGTTGTTGTTGTTGTTGTTGTTGTTGTTGTTGTTGTTGTTATTTCCTCTCTCATTTCTTCAGTAACCCAAAGATTATTGAAGAATACATTGTTTAATTTCAATTTCAAGTTTCTATATGTTCTCTTGCTACTGATTTCTAGGTGTTTTTTATTGCATTACGATTTTTGTATTTGTTAGAACCTCTTTTTTTTGTAATCTAACTTTATTTTTGAGAAAGTTTCATATGCTGCTAAAAGAGTGTATATTGTACATCTGTTGGGTGAAATATTATGTAGATATTTAGAAATGCCATAAGAGTGTATACTGTACATATGTTGGGTAAAATATTATGAGATATTTAGAAATGCCATTTGATCTGTGGGGAGGCTTAACTCTGAAACTTTTAGAATATTTTAAGTCTAGATGATCTATAACCAGTATCTTGATGTCGCCCACTGTTATTATATCTGGATCTTTCTGTCCTATTATGCCCAATAACACCTACTTTATGAAATTATGTACACCAATATACAAGGCATACATATGTACTTCATTTTTTCAATCATTTTACAATCTTTTTTTTGTTTTTTTGAGGCAGAATCTCACTGTGTAGCCTTGGCCTGGTCTAGACCTTGCTAGGTAAAAAAGTCTGCCCTCAAACTCCAAGAAATCTGCCTGCCTTTGTTACCTCCATGCTGGGATTAAAGGCATTCACCACAGTGCCTGGCTGCAAACACTTTAAGTAACTGCTCTTTTTTCTAATTCACCGTGACCCTATTTACCCCTTCTAATTAAACATTAAACGTAAAGCATACTTTAACCACTTGTATTTGTTTCCAGATTTCTCTTGTTAGGGGTTTGTGATCCCATCATTCATTTTCAGCTCCTGCGCCTTTTCATATGAAATGAGTTTCTTGCAAAAAGCAGTCGTGTGTCTTACTGTTTGCTGTTGCTGCTGTTGTTATCCGATCGGCTAGTCTGTATTTTGTAATAAAAAAAAAAATTAAAGCAATTTACATTTATTTTTTAGAGAAGTTTTCCAACTCCTATAAAACGTTCACTGTTTTTCTCACTGGCTTTTAATACCGCTTGATTTTTTTTTCTCCCCCATTTCTGCCTGACTGCGTTGGGCACGACAGGATCTTTCCCCATTCACTTCCACTCATTTATTCACTCACCTCACAAAACTTACCCTTTGTGACCTCTTATGTTCAGGACGATATTTCTTTCTCCCGTGTGTAGTATTTATTTAAGTATCTCCTGCAGTGTGGGTTTAGTGGTCACGAACTGTTCTAGTTTACGTTCATGACGCTCATTTCAACGAACAATAGCTGTGTGGAACAAGGGTAATTCCAGTTGGCATTGATTTAGTTCCAATGATCATCTTCAAATCATCACTCGGAGCTTTCCTGGCTTCGGGGTCTCTAACGGAGAGTCTGATGCCACTCTGATGGACTTGCCCTTTTGAAGTCAGGGATTCCCTCCTGCAGTCTTTACTCTATTTGTTGCTGTAATCTCAGAATTATAACTGTGATGATGGGTCCTTTACTGGACATGGCTACTCAGTGCTCTAAATGTCCTTTGAGCTTACATGTTCATTTACATGTTCATTTCTTGGACCGTTCTGCAATAATTTCATTGACTAGGTTTCCTGCGCCTTAGATTCTTCTACCTTGTAAATTTCTATGATTGTTCTCTTTCTTCTTCATGTCTCATAGTTCCTGAAAGTTGTGGTTGTGGCCGTTTATTTCATTATTGACATCTGACTATAGTATTTCCCCAACTTCATCTTCAATCTGTGATATTCTATGATATTCTTTCTTCTGCCTAATCGAGTTGTTGAAAGTGATACTTCTTACAATGTTGTTTACATATTGTGTTTTCATTTACAATAATTGTATAGTGGTATGTTTTCCATCAAAATCTCAATTTTCTTGCTGAGTTTGGCTTTCTTATTCAGGCTCTAAACTCTCTGCCTTATCTCATTGTCTACATGCTTGTATCTTCTTGCAAACCAGCAGTCAAATGATTTCTTTGTGTGGTACTTTCACCACTTCTTTCAATGTTGCTGAGTTCAGCTATTAACATGATATGACCTGTGGCAGAGCTGCTACCTACCTCTTCATGACTGTGTTTCTATTTTGTAATTTTACATCTGTTAGTATAGTTGTCTTTTCCAGTTTATCATTGGGTTTGGAAAGCAGTCTTTTCTTGTGGGCTCAATTCCAGCACCACTCAAGAGAGGAAAAACAGGACCTTTCAGTAGTACTAAGATTAAAGCAGATACAAAAATACTATTAAAGGGGTTGTAACAAACTACTCTATCACTGATAACCATAAACAAGCACGTGGAAGAGGTAATGTAGAGCAACCTGTAAGCACGGAAAGCAGATGTGTTAAGGCTAGCAAGATGCTTTGGCCAGTAAGTGCGTTTACCACAGAAGCAGAGTTTGATTCTGGAATCCACATGAAAATGGAAGCAGAGAACTGAGTTCACAAAACTGTCCTGTGACCACCACACACAATACCACGCATGGCATTATGTGAATTATACACTCGTGCCCATGCATAGACATACACCCATACACATTTTAATTAATCATATAAGTGAAAAAATAAAAAGCGATAGAGGGGATGAGAGGAAAGATGAATTAGTAAGAATAAATAAAAGGAAAAGGGAAAGAATGTTATAAAGGTCAAGAGAGAAAACAAAGCATTTAAAATACTATTGTACAATGAAGAAAAATATGTAGGGTTAGAGTCGGGTCAATGGTTAAGAGCACTTGTTGCTCTTGTAAAGAACCCAGGTTCCATCCCCAGGACCCGTAAGATGGCTCACACTCATCTGTGACTCCAGTCTTGGAGAATCCAACAATCTCTTCTGACCTCCACAGGTACCAGGCACAAACATGGTGCACCTACATGCAAGCAAAGCACTCATACACATAACAAATCTTCAACATGTAAATATATAAACAAAACAAGAGCATTACAAGAGAAATGAAAAATCATCAAAACTTCTTTTTAAAAATAACGGACTGGTGAGAGAGCTCGGCAGTTCAGGTGCTCACAAGCTTAATGACCAGTGTCCACTGGAGCCCACGTGAAGGTAAAAGGACAGAACTAACTCCACACATGGGCAATGGCAGGAATGCCTACTCATATACATACATGAAAATAGGGTCATTTAAAGTAAATAAATAGAGAAGGATAGGATACCAAAAGCATAGCAAAAAGGAGGAAACCCGATGAGTGAAACATTGTCCCTTCCTGTCGAGTCCCTACTGACAAATACCCGCACCGAAGACACATCCTTGTCCCAGCGTGTGCATGATCACACTCTCAACAGGGAACACATGTCCTACGAGCATGTTATCGTTTCCACACTTTATCCATTCCGTGACAAGGCAAACCGAGACAGCTGTCGTTCTGCCTTACTGTGCTCTCACCGTCTTTGCTCCTTATGTTCTCTTTAGACAATCCCTCCCAAGTGGGAAGTGTTGCTGTCACAATCAAAGTCCTCGATGTGAATGACAATGCTCCAGAGTTTCCCAGATTCTATGAAGCTTTTATCTGTGAAAATGCCAAAGCAGGACAGGTAAGCTGATCACCTTGGTAAACCCCAGACGTACAAAGGTTAACTGTCTTAGGGAGGGTTTCTATCACTGTTATAAACTACCATAACCAAAAGTAATCTGAGGGGGGGAGGCTTAATTTCATCCTATACTTTCAGGTAATAGTCCCTTGCTGAGAGAAACCAAGGCAGTAACTCAAGCAGTAGAGACACTGGAGGCAGGAGCTAATGCAGAGGCCAGGGGAGAGTGGCTTAATGACTTGGTCCTCTTGGCTGACTAGACCCGCTTTCTTATAAAATCCAGGACCACCTCCTCGGGGATGGTACTAGTAACAACATGCTGGTTAGCATATCAGTCATTAATCAATAAAATGTTCTACAGACTTGGCTATAGGTCAATCTTATAGAAGCATTTTCCCAGTTGAGGATCTCTCTTCCCAAATGACTTGATTTTATATCAAGTTGGCATAAAACTAACCAACACAATTGCTGAACTCATCATGATCAACATGTCCACACCAGAAAGCGTGTAATAGAAAATGGAGTCTCGAATTTCTTTATATCAGGTTCCAGTCATTTATTTATTAAGACAACCACTTGGAGGATAAATTACATGTTGTGGTCTGAATAGTGCTTTAACAGTTCTTGTGACTTGACTCACAGAATAAATATTCTGGTTATGGAAGTAACCCTAGCTCTCCAAACTTCACAAGCATATCCTTAAGGTATGTTTCTAAACCTAACCTGGTGTTTCAAATTCCAATCGATTTGACTAAGAAGCATCCAGCACTACATTTCCAGTGGCCAAAGATCAGGGCATCTGTCAGGCGCTGGACACCCTCTTCCTGTTCATCCACACCCTCCTTTCTTCTGCTGCTGTCCTATGCTTCCTTCTTCCACTAAGGGTCATAATGTCCACCTTAGAGAATATACTGTGGTCCTATAAATTCCAGTAGAACAAATAGATGAAGGTCATCTATTATTAAAACTGGGGAGTTGCAAAGTCCACATCTGGCCAGATGGTCAGGCTCTGTAGAACAGGCTACAACACAGCTTTGTGCTCCTGTTTACTCCTCCCCTGGAATATCACCCAGTGCCCTCTGCACAAAGGTGTGTCTCTAGAACCTATATTTACTTGAATTTTCAACATCCTTAGCCGTCTTCTATCCAAAGAAAGTGACTTTGTTTCTGAAAAGCTAAGAGCCCTGCAGTGATTCAAATCCAACCTGACCTCAACGCTGATTCTTACAATGTGGCGCAATAGCCTGCATCACTCTTAAAAGCTTTTTCCCAATTCTCCGATAATTGTATTTCCATATTTATTAAAGTTCTAGTTTAAGAAGGCCTAAGATATTATCCACCTAATAATAGTTACAATAAAAGCTTTGTTGAACAAAGCAGGTCCATGGTAATGGCTGTAAAGAATCACATTAACAAGCCTGCAGTTTGGTACATTACGTTACACATGAAGCAAGGTCAGAGAGAAGACACAATACAGAAGATACTGTGTTGAGGAGGACAAGCTCTATGGGAAGGTTGGACTTTTAAAGTTCTGACTAGGTGTTTTGAGCTCTTAAAAAAAAAAACTTTGCTATCATGCTTTTTGATTACTATACATATTATGGCATAGTTTTGTTTTGCCGTAAAATAAAACTATGTAAGTATATTTTATGCCATGGCAAAAGAGTTTAAATTTAGTCATGAACTCAGAGGATGCTAAGAAGCACAATGAAAGAAGCCCCTCTTTCCACTTTCTGTCTTGAAGGTGCTGGGACAGAAGCTATACTATGTCAAGAGCATAACATCTAAGCACCACTCCTGCTTTTGGAACCATGTGTGTCCTCCACTTCCAAGGGCATTGATAATGACGCTTTGTAAAAGTCTTTGAAGTAGTTTATCTGTGACTTGAAGTTAGGGGACAGTGTCACAAGCCCCATTTGTCATCTTCAGCCCAAGACAAGGCTAAGCTTAGCCTAACCTCTGTGTGTGTGTGTGTGTGTGTGTGTGTGTGTGTGTGTGTGTGTGTGTGTATGTGTGTGTTCTCATCTTCCTCATAGTGGATGAAGGGCACACAACAGTGAAATGAATGCCTTATGGCTACAGATGGAAGACTGCAGAGTGGTAAACAAGATATTAGACAAGTGGGGCTCAGGAGTCTCAGAAGAAGGAGACCAATAAAGCTGACCAGTGTGCTCCCACCATGAACCCCACCACACTCTCTATCTACCCTTCAAAGTCCCATCTCACCAATATACACAGTTTTACGATCTGTTAAAAATTTTCCATTGTAACATGTATTTAAAACATTCCCTAAGAAACATTTCATCTCTTTACATCTGGCAATCAAAATAAAAATACAGGATTTGTCTCTCCATGGGGCTAGGGTGGATGGTGCCTGATGTGAGCAGCACTGACGTGAACTTGAACCGTGTGTGACTCTCTCCGTTGCTCCCGGGCCTTTGCCTTGCTAGTACTCCACTTGGTGCACCTTCAGATCCAACATTCAGCTATTTCAGGAGGCCTACCCTGCGACAGAGTTCTGAAGCATGATTTTTTTTTAGAACTATAAAAAGAAAAGGCAGAGGGACTAAGCAAAATAAAATCTAGCTGCAATAAAGATATGTTAACATCCTCACAAAGTTCTAGAATAAGAGCTTTCCTAAGTTTAAGGGGAAGTGAAGCCTTTATTCTCCCCAGCATCTGTTCGTTACTGGTGGCAGGTTGCCCTGAAAGGATGTGGTAACTATGGGTAGGGTGGGTAGCACAATTTAGGGTAATTCCTGAAGAGAGAGGCAGGTGAAGAGCGGAGCAACAAGTCCTGTGAGGATCTGAACGGTACACAGAAATCCCTTGCCCCTCTACTCTTCAGCATGCTGTAAAAAATCTTAAAAGCCCACCTGGGCCCTCAAGCTGAGTTTGATATAGTCATTCCTGTCCTGGAAGAAAAACAGCATTTACAGCAGAAATGACAGGTTTACAAGACCGGGCATGAGTTGACTACAATCATCTGTACTACAGCATGTTAGAGCCCACTAATGGGAACCAGCTAATAAAACCTCTTTTCATACCCCATCCCTACAGCCTACCACCTCCATCCCTACAGCCTACCACCTCCATCCCTACAGACTACCACCTGCATCCCCTACAGACTACCACCTCCATCCCCTACAGACTACCACCTCCATCCCCTACAGACTACCACCTCCATCCCCTACAGACTACCAACTCCATCCCCTACAGACTACCACCTCCATCCCCTACAGACTACCACCTCCATCCCCTACAGACTACCAACTCCATCCCCTACAGACTACCACCTCCATCCCCTACAGACTACCACCTCCATCCCCTACAGACTACCAACTCCATCCCCTACAGACTACCACCTCCATCCCCTACAGACTACCACCTCCATCCCCTACAGACTACCAACTCCATCCCCTACAGACTACCAACTCCATCCCCTACAGACTACCACCTCCATCCCCTACAGACTACCACCTCCATCCCCTACAGACTACCAACTCCATCCCCTACAGACTACCAACTCCATCCCCTACAGACTACCACCTCCATCCCCTACAGACTACCAACTCCATTCCCTACAGACTACCACCTCCATCCCCTACAGACTACCAACTCCATCCCCTACAGACTACCACCTCCATCCCCTACAGACTACCAACTCCATCCCCTACAGACTACCACCTCCATCCCCTACAGACTACCAACTCCATCCCCTACAGACTACCACCTCCATCCCCTACAGACTACCACCTCCATCCCCTACAGACTACCACCTCCATCCCCTACAGACTACCACCTCCATCCCCTACAGACTACCACCTCCATCCCCTACAGACTACCAACTCCATCCCCTACAGACTACCACCTCCATCCCCTACAGACTACCAACTCCATCCCCTACAGACTACCACCTCCATCCCCTACAGACTACCAACTCCATCCCCTACAGACTACCAACTCCATCCCCTACAGACTACCACCTCCATCCCCTACAGACTACCACCTCCATCCCCTACAGACTACCACCTCCATCCCCTACAGACTACCACCTCCATCCCCTACAGACTACCACCTCCATCCCCTACAGACTACCAACTCCATCCCCTACAGACTACCACCTCCATCCCCTACAGACTACCACCTCCATCCCCTACAGACTACCACCTCCATCCCCTACAGACTACCAACTCCATTCCCTACAGACTACCACCTCCATCCCCTACAGACTACCACCTCCATCCCTACAGACTACCACCTCCATCCCCTACAGACTACCACCTCCATCCCCTACAGACTACCACCTGCATCCCCTACAGACTACCACCTCCATCCCCTACAGACTACCAACTCCATCCCCTACAGACTACCACCTCCATCCCCTACAGACTACCACCTCCATCCCCTACAGACTACCACCTCCATCCCCTACAGACTACCAACTCCATCCCCTACAGACTACCACCTCCATCCCCTACAGACTACCAACTCCATCCCCTACAGACTACCACCTCCATCCCCTACAGACTACCACCTCCATCCCCTACAGACTACCACCTCCATCCCCTACAGACTACCACCTCCATCCCCTACAGACTACCAACTCCATCCCCTACAGACTACCACCTCCATCCCCTACAGACTACCAACTCCATCCCCTACAGACTACCACCTCCATCCCCTACAGACTACCACCTCCATCCCCTACAGACTACCAACTCCATCCCCTACAGACTACCACCTCCATCCCCTACAGACTACCACCTCCATCCCCTACAGACTACCACCTCCATCCCCTACAGACTACCACCTCCATCCCCTACAGACTACCACCTCCATCCCCTACAGACTACCAACTCCATCCCCTACAGACTACCACCTCCATCCCCTACAGACTACCACCCCATCCCCTACAGACTACCACCTCCATCCCCTACAGACTACCAACTCCATTCCCTACAGACTACCACCTCCATCCCCTACAGACTACCACCTCCATCCCTACAGACTACCACCTCCATCCCCTACAGACTACCACCTCCATCCCCTACAGACTACCACCTATATCCCCTACAGACTACCAACTACTGCTCCAACCAGCTACTACATCTGGCTGTCTTTAATGCTTTTCCATGAGTTTCCATAGCCTTCATGAAAGGTATTCTTTTGAAGAATATTGTGAGAAAGACAGAGCTTGGCCAGAGGGATCAAGGGGAAGCAGTCTTAGTCTCTCTTACACTACACTCTGATGGCTTGTTTCTTTTGTTTTGGTTTTCCCAGCTGAGCTGCACCCTCATGCCTCTGACTACAACCTGCCTCCCACCCTGATGAGCATATGCATGACACCTTTTCTAACTACCTTCCTACTAACAAAGCATGACTGTTCTGTGGCCCATGCACCTTGAAGCCACATTCCATAGCTTAACGCCGCCCTCTCTCTATTTGCTTTCTATGTAGTGATTATTCTTAAGCAGGGGCTTCTCCACGATAGCAACATAGTTACCAAATATTCAATGGTGGGATATGGATTATGGGACATAGTTACCAAATATTCAATGGTGGGATAAGGAGGATGCGGGACCTTGTGACATTCCATGGTTCCTTCACTGTCTTCTGTTTACAGCACTTCAAAGTAACTGGCCAGGCTGTGGGAACAGTGCAGCTGACGCATTTAGGCAATGTTTATCCTTTACCTATTAACATATTCAAGATCAGGAATATGCCTGGTTAATTCTAAGCTGTGTGGTGGCATGCAGGGTTTCCAGGTTACTTTCAGGACATCTGACTGAGCAAATGACTTGCTATTGCACTCCAGGTTTAGGGTTTCACTAGACTTTGCTCTTCCTTTGGCTCCAACTCACCCTGAATTCATTCATGTCCCTCCTTCAGCTGATCCAGACAGTGAGCGCCGTGGATCACGATGACCCTCACAACGGTCAACACTTCTACTACAGTTTGGCTCCTGAGGCTGCTAACAACCCCAACTTCACTGTCAGGGACAACCAAGGTAATCAGGTGGACGTGGCTATCTATGCCTTTCTACTGCTCAAGATGGACATTTTGAGTTACTATACTATATAAAGTAAACACTGTCACACTTTCAGACTTCTTAATAACAGGAAGGACGTTAATGCTAATTTGTAACCTAACAGTTTTTGTTACACAGCATCAAAGACAAAGAGTGCCCTCTGCTGTCTCTGCAGCTTTCATTGCTCGGTTAGCTGACACACATTTATTGATGTCTGTGAAGGACACTATTCAAGGTGCAGTGGTAAATTTCCTTTCTTTAGTCCAAGTCAGAGCAACTATGTTTACATGTTCTATAAAGACAGAAACAGCCTAAGGAAAAAAGTCTCCTAGAGAAAGATAACAAACCTGAAGAAACATTTCTAATCAAAAATTTAAAAACCAATAAAAGCAGGGAAGGAGGAGTACAAAGCTCCCACAGCAAAGGAGGTAAGGCTAAGGGGAAGGGTAGCAGCAGCTGCAGCAGAAGCAGTAACAATAGCAGCAGCAGCAGCAACAGTAGCAACAGTAACATCGGCAGCAGTAGCAGCAGCAGAAGCAGTAACAATAGCAGCAGCAGTAACAGTAACATCAGCAGCAGTAACAACAGTAACATCAGCAGTAGCAACAGTAACAGCAGCAGCAGCAGTAACATCGGCAGCAGTAGCAGCAGCAGTAGCAGCAGCAGTGGTAAAAGGCAAATACAAGAACATAATAGTATTCACAGAATTCAAACTTTTTTTCCCTATGGAGACTGGCAAAGTAACCTACGCTGGCCTCAAACACATGATCCTCCTGCCTAAGGCTCCAGAGTGTTGAGACTACAGTCATCCACAATCACACCTGCTTCAAAAAACTTTCTAGCTCAGAAAAGCCTACTCAGGTGGGCTTCCCATTGCAAAACCTGCTTGTCCTCCACTACATCTCTGCTGCAATTAGACTGCTCACCAACAAACACCAATTGGCAGAGGGGTTCACAGGCTTAGCCTGTTCTTGGGGCTCAAATAAGGAAAAGAGGGACTTTCACTTTCCAGCCAGATTTCCATGGAAAGGTCAGAATAATTGAAATCAAGCATTTACCTGTCAGATGAAGCCTTTTGTTAATTCTGCAGCCAACAACTTTATTTGTGTGTCCTAACTTCTCTGGATTTCTACATGGTCATCTTAAGGGTGACTTTGTAACAACTAAACAAAGGGTAACAAAAATGTCAAGATTAGTCACAGCTTGACTTCCTCTCAGACATCATCTTTAAGATTTGATATTGCTATAGCCTCATAGATAGAACTATTCTTCAGTCTCTGAATTACCATAAAATGTCTATAGAAAGAATTAAATATCTTGAGGTTTTTTTGTGTTTATTTGTGTGTGGTATGTGCTATGTTCACATGTATGGGCACACATGGGGAATGCATGTGTCAAAGGTTGTCATCAGGTATTTTCTTTTTCACTTTTATTTTTAATAAGGCGTATGTCAGGTGGAGGGAGGGGGCAAAGGCATCAGGTCCCCTGAAGCTGGAGTGGGTACTGAGAGCAGAACTTAGGTTTTCTGTGAGAGCTCTTAACTCCTGCCCCATCTTTCTAGTCTCCACGGGTCTCTTTTTTGATCACTCTCTATCTTAGACACTAAGGCAGGACCACACTCTTGAACCCAGAGCTTCTCGATTCAGCTAATGTAGCTAGTCGGCTTGCTCCAAGATCCTTCCTGCACCTCCTGAGCACTGAGGTTAAAAGTAGACCGCCATGCCTTGCATCTGTGCAAGTGCCAGGGATCAAATTCTCCTCCTCGCCCCGGTAGCAGTTTGCATAGGAGCCATCTGCTTTCCCTAGCCCCTCCCCCAAGAAGTTTTTTGAGTCAAACTTTTGAATGATTCACTTACCTGTTTTATAGAAAAATCCTCCTGTAACCAGTAGTTTCTCCCTCCTCAGAGTTGTCTGTATGACAGAACCCCCAGGGTGAGGAGAGGCGGGCATTACTTTTTTTTTCTTCAGACTGTCACTCCTTCATCCATATTCGCAAAACTGACACAACAGCAACATTGCTGCAAAAGGTGGCAAGTCTCCTAAAGGCGACGTGGGGCACCTGTTCACAGGAGCAGCATCATATAAAGATGGCAAATACACAGGACTGTAACAAAAGGAGGTGACTCATCTCTGCAAAGACTTCCTGAAGCCAGTGTATCTTCAACAGGAAGTGTGAACTCCTAATCTCCATTTGACAGTTTATCACACAGGTTTCTTTTCCTAGGACCCACTTCCAATATGACAAGTTCCAATACCTGCATCCCTCTTTTACAATACAGTAAAGCCTTTTGGTAAGGGCTGAGCGAAGACTATGGATCAAACCCAGGGCCTTGAACATGCTGGGCAAGCCCTCTACCACCAAGCAATATCCCCACGCCATCCCTTCCTCTCCTTTATCCTTTGTTTGGCATTGACTTTTCAAGAGCAGATCGCACTGTATAAACTCATTGGATTGGAACTTAGAAGACAGACCCTCGGTGGCCTCAGAGGTCCTGCTGCCTCTGGCTCCCAAGTGCGGGGATTACAAAGGCACACCACATATCCAGCCTTTCTTTCTCAGTCTAAAAACATGAAATGGATTACATGTGTAGAATAATTTAGAGTTTCAAAACCATGTTCTCATCTTGTCTTTATTTGGAAAATATAACACACACACACGAGACACACACAGACACACGCACACACACACAGACACACACACACACATACACACACCAAAGCTGTCACCTTAGGAAAAAACTAGTCTCTCAAAAATGTTACTAAAGCTCTAATTATCACTTTTAATGAAAACATTGCAAAAGACTAACATATGCCAGTCCCTGCCATGTAATAGAAACTTATGGGTGGGGTTTTGGTTGTGCTGCTGCTGCTGCGGTTGTTTCAGCTTTAGGCCAGCCTTAAAAAATCCTCATGATTTAAGCTAAATTAAAGCACAACAAAAATTAAATACAAGTTTTGTTTAGAGAAATTGATTTAAAATAAAATCATAAAGGATAAGTAACCGTAGTTAGCTGTTAAGCTGAGTGGGGGAGGCCGGGGCCGGGCTGTGTGCTAAGTAGGTACACAAATTCTCATACTAATAACTGACTGCTATCATTTTGAACTGAGAAAAGGATAAAATGAAAATAAACCCATGTCAAAGCTGGAAACAATTACAATTATCTGAACAAGTGTTGGCCACTGTCTTAGGGTTTCTACTGCTGTGATAAAACACCATAACCAAGAAGAACTTGTCACTCCATCACTGAGGGAAATCTGATAGGAACTCAAGGCAGGACCCTAAAGTCAGGAACTGTTACACAGGCCATAGAGGAACACTGCTTACTAGCTCGCTCTCCATGGGTCAATTAGCATGCTTTCTTGTAGCACCCAGAACCCACAGCCCACAGTGTGCTGAACCCACCACGTCAGCTATCAACCAAGAAAACTGCATCACAGGCCAATCTCGTGGAAGCGTTTTCTCACTTAAAGTTCCCTCTTCCAAAATGAGTCTAGCTCGGGTAAAGCAGACATAAAACCAGCTAACGCACAACTGAGGCTACGAAACCTTATGCACTGTTGTATAGCACCACGAAAGGAGTGCATGCTTTGGAGTCTGAGAAACTGGAGTTCAGATGCCAGCTTTCCTACTGGTTAGCGACTAAAGAAATTGTAATTAACCTAGGGTTTAATTCCCTCACTGTAAACGTGTGGAATCATTCAGTATCGTAACAGATTATAATGAAGATTAAATAAGACACAACATGTACAAATTATAAAAACTGGTATTTGAGTTCAAACAAACAAACAAACCGCCTACCTGGTAGGATTAAAAAAAAAAAAAAAAAAAGCCAGGAGTCAAGTAAGCAAAAATTAAGGGACAATGTATTGAATTGTTTGAGTGGCACCTGAAAGTTCACTGCCTCATTCAGCTCTGCCCCAGGCTGCATGGCTCTTTTGTTCTTTCAATTATGGTTTCAAAGCAAGAGGATAGGGAGAACCACAGTCCAGCTTCTACCTGCTTATTCTTCATCAAGTAAGACAAATGACTTTGCCAGGCCTAACTTAAGAAGGGTAGGAGAGTACAGTCCTTTCTTACATTCAAGAAGGGAGGGAGAGCCAGGAATGCTGATGATCACGGCCGTGTCGGCTTTGTGACATTCTAGTTCATGCGAAACAAGCCCAGAAAATCTTCTGTTAGTGGTATTAACTTCTTGTTGGTTTGGATGTTTTATTATATTTGTATGTTTCGCCAGCAGGACCTCACTCTGTAGCCCTGGCTGTCCTAGAACTTCCTGTAGTCCTCCTGGCCTCAGCGCCTGCCCCAGCTTCGGGATTACAGGCATGGTGTCACTATATCCAGCTTAGTTTCGGCTTTTGAGTTACTTCTTAGGCATCCTACCACATCGCTCAAAGTGTGGGTCTGCTGAAATGATCACAATGTTACACACACACACACACACACACACAAAGATCTGCTTTATAACTCAAAGCCATTCCAGGTAACTTAAGAATATAAATTTAAAAACTCTTAAATCTAAAACTATGTAGCGTTTGGCAAATGCCAACACCATCACTACACCTGCCCACAAGTGATCTTGGAGGATCACATCGAAACCATTCAGCTACAGAAGGATTGCGTTCTGCTCCGCAGAAGGATTTAGTCACCTGTAATGCGAGGTCCAAATAGCTAACAGGAGATGATTTTCTAACGTTCTAATTATAGAGAAAGGGACTGTGCTTAGGCTAGAGGACAGGCCGGGGATACAGTTTAGTCAGTAAATGCTTACAGCACAGTGTGATGAACTGCGTTCAGAGTTCTACCACACGTGTAAAAGCCAGCTGTGGCAGTGCGTGTTTCTAAGGTTAGCTCTGAGTCCAGGGAAACTGAAACTGGTAGGTTTCCAGAGTTCAGTGGCCAATCTGTCCAAGCTGGAGGTGAGATGTCCAGGTTCAGTGAAAGACACTGTCTCAAAAATTAATTAATTAATTAACCAATTAATTAATTAATTAATAGCAGCAGAGCAAAGAAAACACCCCAAATCCACCTTCCCTGGGCTCCACACACATGTGAACATACATGTGCATACAAACAAACTTATACGAATAAGTAAATACCTCACATACAAAAAGGTTTGCCTACATGCCCTGAGTTGATCATTATATGATGAAAAGAATATACTGAAACATTGCCCTATACCTCATAAAGATATATGATTATCTCTTAATTAAAACTTTTATTTTTTAAATAGAAAGTAATAACTTTTACCAAGGCTGAAAAGATGACTCAGCAGTTAGGAGTACTTGCTGTTCTATCAGGGGGAAGGTTCAATTCCCAGCTCCCAGATGACAGGCCATAAGCGTCTGTAACTCTAGTTCCTGGAGATCTAATGCCCTCTTCTGGCCTCTGCGGGCCCCAGGCACACAAGTGGTATACAAACATGCACGTAGGCAAAACGCCATGCACATAAAATAGAACTTAAAAGTTGAAAGAATAGAATTCACAAAACTCATATTAACTGCCTAACTCAGCCCATGGGCCAGGAGAAGTGTCACACTGTGTCATATAAACAACGGCTCACGTGAGCTTCTGAAAATGAGCAGGTTCCTCAGGAAGTTCGTGAAGCCAAGTGAGAGGCATAAAAGAAAATATCAAAAAATGTGAATTCCAGCCCAAATACCAAAAATAAGCACTCTTGACCAGCCGCGTGGGCTCCTTGGCTTTCTTTCGCTGAAGGCAGAGAGCAGCTCAGGCCTTGGCAAGCTGCTGAGTGGCGCAAACGGGGACCTGGGACTGCAGATCGCCAATGATTGTCATTTCTGTCAAGTTTTCCCAGGGAACATTTGTTAGATCTGAAGGCTGTCAGTTCGCCCTGGGCACTTTATGTCACAAAGGGTAAGACAACTTCTCACAAAAGGGCTTTTCTCCTAGGCCTCGGGGTTTTGCCTGAAAGCAAATGAAAATCTTGATTTTTCAAACCCAAGTGCTTGAACCAAACCCAAAATAGACACGGCTGCAGCAAGCACGCCCTGCCCCTGCCTCGGCTTCCTTCAATCCAGGAAATTCTCTCTTTCTCTTTTCTCCTTCAGATAATACTGCTCGGATTCTGACCAGGAGGTCAGGCTTCCGACAGCAGGAGCAGAGTGTCTTCTATCTGCCCATCCTCATAGCAGACGGCGGCCAGCCAGTCCTCAGCAGCACCGGGACGCTTACCATTCAAGTGTGCAGCTGCAATGACGACGGTCATGTCATGTCCTGCAGCCCCGAGGCCTATATGCTCCCTGTCAGTTTGAGTCGAGGTGCCCTCATCGCCATCCTGGCCTGCATCTTTGTCCTCTTAGGTGAGTTGGTGGCTCCTTTTGGGGGGAGGGGGAAAGGGGGGGTCCACATGCTTTGAAACATGAGCAGTTAACCCTCTGTCTCAGCTGCCCGGAACTGGTCTTCTCCCATGCTTACTTCAAAACGTGGTAGAGTGAATCTTGGAGACAAGTGCAGAAGTTGAAGACAGTCTTCCCTCAGGGTCTCTTTGACAAGGTTAAAGCACATGGGTTTATCAAGTGTCTATTTTAGACCTGAGCACCATACTAGGTACTTGGATTAGAAGACAGATGCACCCTGGCCTTCATAGTTTACTTCAGATGATACAAGTTCATACTGCCATGGAAGAACCAAATTACATGGAAGAAGATAAGACAATCACTTTTTCGAGTCCATTTCAGGTAAGTATCAGCTAAATCACAGAGGTTCGGCAACAGGCCCAGGATGGACATGCAGGCAGGCCATACACGGGTCACCCTCAGTGGCACTCTTCCGGATCCTCACGCCCACATGCTACAGGTAGCACAGTGTTACTGAAAGGAAAGAGATACAGGACTAAGGGGAGGTACCACAGCAATGCGGCGCATCCGGTGGTCTACAAAGCCCTTCCAGAAAAGTAGAACTCTGAGCTGAGACTGGAAAGAAACAGTAGCATGAACCGCAGGGATTCCTGGGAGCAAGCTGTTTGTGGCACAGAACTCCTTTTTGTTAGGTACTGTGGATGATTAACAAACAGCAATAAATAAACAGAACGACTTTGCCTCTGCCGAGGACGAAGGAAGGTGATAACAGGCTATGGGAGAGTCTTTCCTCTTCTTTCAGCCTACAACTCTCTGGTGCCCACAGGCTTCAGTGCAGTGTCTTCTAACCAGAGGCTCAAAAGCGAACATCTAAGTCATCTCTGGAATCCCAGAAACTGTCTACTTGTGTGTCACCTTCCCTCTGCTTCCTGGGTTAAACCATTGCGTTCATCTTCCTTAGAGAAAACGCAAACTGTAAGAGACAGTGTTACTATTCAATGTGAGTGAAACCCCGCAGCTGCTGTGTTGATACACTCCAGTTCCAGCGTCAGCAGATCGTAGGGACCACAGCTTGAGGCCATCCTGGCCTACAGAACAAGTTCTAGACCAATCTAGAAATCCTTAGATACATAATGAGACCACATCTCAAAAATTAAATAAATAAATAAATAAATAAGTAATAAGATAGAAACTGAAATTTTGGTAACTTTCTACAGGAAAAAATATAAAGCACTAGGAATTTAAATTATAATCCATATACACCCTTGGTCTCTAGTTTACCTAAACACCAAGAGACTGAGACCCACACCAAATAAACATTTAGAACAGACTTTTAAAAATACATTTTAAAATATAACATAAGCTTTCATTGTACTTTGGGTGTTTTGTCTTACATTACAACTAAGGAATATAAAAACCTTCTAGAGACAGTTATGACTCCTGGTTATTACCTGTACCAAGTAAAATCCACCTGCAATTCCTTAAGTGTCCATAGGGTGGCAGTGGGAGACTTTAAGTGCAGAAGAAGAAAAGCTGGTTTTCCTCTTTTAAGTTGTCTGCTTGGAGGAGAAATTTCCAAGCTGGCTATCCTTCTATCTTTGAAAAAAAACGCTGTAAGTTCATTCTGGTCCACACGCAGCCATCATTACAGAAAGACTGATTTAAAGAGACTGTCTCAGAGTGCTGTGCAAGAGATAACTTAGATTGTAAACCAAATCACAGAGTAAGAAGTCTCCAGAAGCTAAGGTAAACGTTAAGTGTCATAAACTCCACTAGTTTCACAGTTGCCTACTTCTAAGAGAGCACAACCCAGATTACACAATTCTCACAACTCTAACATTTATGCTGAGGTTGACTTGTACACACACACACACACACACACATAGATAACTAAACATGTTCATTTGAGCAATCTTTACTTGGGGTGAGACTTTTATTTTTTTCATATACCCAGTTCCTAGAAAACCTGGTGGGCCTATACACAGTACCTACAGAATATTCAGAACAAGCCTTCCCAGAACTGATGTTTTTTCTCTCAGAACCTGGACATTCTTCACCTGAACCTAACTCTTTTACCCCAAATCTGATTTTAATGGATAATTTAATGCTCACTATTTATAACATTTTATGTAAAAAATAAGATACATATCAATCTTTAATTTTCAAGAGATGAATAGTTCTACACACTGTCTAATCCTACATACCTACCAGCATTCTATTCAGCACACACACAGGGACTTTGATGGTTTTGGCAGGGCAAGGGGGTCATTTCATTAAAAATAGATTTCTTTGCATATAGTTTGACTATGTTTTCCCTCCCTCTCAGTTCCTCTCCACCTACCCTCCCATCCAAATCCACGCTTTATGTCTCACAGTAGAAAATAAGCTTCAGGGGACAATAATAAAATATAATAAGATAAAAACATAAAACACTGGAATGTGATAAAAAACAAACAAGAGGAACAGAACCCAGGAAAAAGCAGGAAGAAAACAGATATATACACACAAAACATGCTTATTCCCATAGCCAGGATACCCATAAAAACCAAAATGGAAGCCATAATCTAAGCTCAAATGATCTGTAGGGTAATGTCAGACAGACAGACAGACACACTAGAAAATAAAATTTAAAAGAAAAGAAAAAGCCTTGACATGACCTTGTAAGACAAAAGACCATCATAGATGCTGTTAAGTTCGTTTTTGTTGGCCACCTGCTGCTGGGCATGTGACCTACCTGTAAAAATAGATTGTTTCCCCAATGAGACTCCCTTGCAGAAAACAAAATTGTCATTTGTAATTGGTTATCAATTGCAGATTGCTTCTGGATTGGAGATAGAGACATGTGTCCACTTCTCCTTTCAGCCTCAGTGCTCTAACTGGTGCAAACCCATCTCATGCAGGCCCCATGCGTGCTGCCTCTGTCTCTGAGAGCGAATGAGCGTTGGTAGTGTTGGTTTAGAGGGGCTTGTTCTCTTCTTGTCCTCCATCCCCTGTGGCTCTTACCCTTTCTGCTGCCTCTTCCTCCAAGTTCCTCCAGCCCTGTGAAGAGGAATTTGATAGATAGATAGATAGATAGATAGATAGATAGATAGATAGATAGATGGATGGATGGATGGATGGATGGATGGATGGATGGATGGATGGATGGATGGATTGATTGATGGGCAGACAGACCCCATTTAGGGCTAAGTGTTCCAAGCTCTCTCTCTCACTCTCTGCACATTGGCTGGCTGTGGGTCTCTGTATTGGTTCACACCTGCTGCAGTGAGCAGCTTCACTAATGATGACTGAGCAAGGCACTGGTCTATGAGTAGAACAGAATGTCTTTAGGATATGTTTTATTGCTACGTTCTTTTGTTCTTTTAGTAGAACAGTGGCATTTGGTTTTACCCTAGGTCACCGGGCTATTTCATCTCAGGTTCTTAGTCACTGAAGCCATGTTAGGCTTGGGCTCCATCTCATGCAGTGGGTCTTAGGTTAAATAAGATACTGGCAGATTATTTCCACAAGTTCTGTGTCACCACTGCACTAGCAGCATGCCTGGAAGGAAGGACATAAACTGTAGAGTAGAGTGAACAGTTGATGTTTACGCTTCTCCTTTGGTAGCGTGCAGAGCAGCTTCTATACAACTGACATTTAGCACTTAAAAGCGAAGGCTCTGTGTAGGCACCAAGATCTGTGAAGAATTGTGCTGGAATTCTGATGGTGATTGCACTGAATCGGTAGATTGCTTTTGGTCAGATGGCCATTTGTACAATATTATTCTACCTGTCCATGAGCATAGGAGATCTTTCCATCTTCTGCTGGCTTCTTCCGCTTCTTTCTTCAATGACAGCATATTTATCACGCAAGTCTTTCACTTGTTTGGGTAGAGTTACACACAAGATGTTGTGCATTACTTAAGCCTACTGTGAAGGGCGGAGTTTCTTTGATTTCTTTCTCAGTCCATTTGTCGTATATGTATAGAAAGACTACTAATTTTTGTGAGTTAATTTTATATCCAGCTCCATTGCTGAAAGTGCTTCTTAGCTGTAGAAGTTTCATGGTGGAATTCTTGTGTGTTTGTTTGGGTGTGTGTGTGTGTGTGTGTGTGTGTGTGTGTGTGTGTTCCTATCATTTGCAAACAAGGATAGTTTGACTTCCTTTCAATTTGTATCCCCTTGATCTCCTTTAGTTGTCTTATTTGCTCAAGCTAAGGCTTCAAGTATTATATTGAATAGGTATGTAGAAACAAGACAATTTTGTCTTGTCCCTGATTTTAGTGGAATGGCATTGAGTTTCTTTCCATTTATTCTTATGTGGGCTATGGGGTAGCTGCAAATCGCCTTTATTATAAAGTATGTCTCTTGAATCCCTTAACCCTCCAGGACTTTGTATGACAAAGGGGTGTTGACTTTTGGCAGAAGATTTTTCTACATCTAATGAGATGACTGTACAGGTTTTGTCTTTCAGTTTTGTTGATATGGTGAATACCATTGATTTACGAATGCTGAACCATCCCTGAAAGCCAAGTCGATCATGGTGGATGATCTTTTTGATGTCTTTAGATTCAGATTGCAAATCTTCTACTGAGAATTTTTACATCTGTGTTCATAAGGGAAACTGATCTGTAATTCTTTGCTGAGTTCAGGGTAACTGAACCCTTGTGAAACTAATTAGGAAACATTCCTTTCATGTCCATTTTGTGCAATAATTTAAGGAATACTGACCTTAGTTCTTTTTTGAAAGTCTTGTAGAATTCTCCACTAAAACCATCTGGCTTTGGGCTTTGGGTTTGCAGGCTTTTCGATACCGTGTTTATTTCACTAACAGTTATAGATCTATTTAAACTGCTTATCAGATCTTGGTTTAACTTTGGAAAGTGGCATGTACCAAAGAAATTACGTTTCTTTTTAATTTTCCAATTTGTAGAAAAACAGGTTTTGGAGGTCTGTCACTATAATCCTCTTGATTTTTTTCAGTATCTGTTTTATGTCTCTCATTTCATCTCTAATTTTGTTAATTTAGGTATTTTCTGTGCCGTTTAGTTAGTTTCGATAAGGATTTGTCAATCTTATTTTCTCAAAAAACCTTATTTTCTGTTCCATTGATTCTATGTAAGGTTTCTTTTTTTCCCCTTTTTTATTGATTTCAGCTCTGAGTTTTATTATTTCTTGCCCTCTACTTCTTTGGGGTGTAATTTTATCTTTTTGCTCCAGAGCTTTCATGTGTGTTATTAAATCACTAGTATAAGGTCTCTCCAGTTTTTCATTTGTTTGCTTATGTAGGCACTTACTGCTGTGAACTTGCCTCTTACTGAACTACCTTCAGCGTGTCCCGTAAGTTTGAGGATACTGCATATTCATTTCATTCAGAGAAAGATTTTAATTTTTTTCTTGATTTGGGTCTTGATGCATTTTTTTCTGTAGTGAGTTGTTCAGTTCCTATGAGTCTGTGAGCTTCCTGTTGTTTCTGTTGTTCCCGATGTCTGCCTTAATCCCGGGGCTCAGACAGGATGCAAGATGTTATTCCATTAGATACATTATGTTTTCAGGTTTGCTATGTGTCAGGATATGGAGAAGGTTCCTTGAACTGCTAAGAAGGAGGTATATTCTTTTGTGTTTCGGTGAAATTTTCTGTGAAGATGTTAGGTCGTTTTGGCTTACGACATCAGTAAGCTCCAGCATGTCATGGTGGGTACTGCAATCTCCCACCAAAGACCTGTGAGAGACAACACAGGATTTAGGCTGGAGTTGCGTTTCTTTTTTAAAATTTGGGTGCCATTATGTTTGGTGCATAGATGTTAAAAATTGCAATGTCCCCCTTGGTGTATTTTTTCCTTTGACAAATATACAGTGTCCTTCTCTACCACTTCTGATTAGTTTTTGGGTTGAACCCTATTTTGTCAGATACTAAAATGGCCACACAGCTTGTATCTTAAAGTCCACTGGCTTGTATTATATTTTTCCATCCATTTACCCTGAGGTAATATTAATCTTTGATGTTAAGAGATGTTTTCTTAGTTGAAAAAAAATAGGATCCTGTTTTAGAATCTACTGTATTAGTCTGTGTCTGCTCTTTGGGGAATTGAGACCACTGATGTTGAAAGATATTGATAAGCAATATTTTGTTAGTTCCTGTCATTTTGTTTTTGTGGCTGGTGTGTGTGTGTGTGTGTGTTTGTGTGTGTGTGTGTGTGTGTGTGTGTTCCTGTCTTTTATTTGCTGGCCCGAGGTTATTTATTCCTTGTATTTTCTTGGGCATTAACTTCCTTGTGTTCAAGTTTTTCCTTTAGTACTTTCTGTGGAACTGGATATGTAGAGAGAGAATGCAATCTGCTGTGATGGAAAGTCTTCTGGGTATAGTAGGCAGGGCTGGATATAGTAGGCGGGGCTGGATATAGTAGGCGGGGCTGGATATAGTAGGCGGGGCTGGCATCTGTGGTCTCCTTAGACTTCGGATGAACTGTCTAAGTCCTTCTGGCTTTTACAATCTCATTGAGAAGTTGAGTGTTATTCTAATAGGTCTGCCTTTACCAGGCCTTTCTCCCTTTCAGCTTTTAACATTCGTTCTTTGTTCTGTACATTTAATAATTTGATTATTATATTCTCAGAGAAATTTACTTTCTGATCCAATTTATTTGGTGTTCTGTATCCTTCTTGCACCCTAATAGGCATCTCTTTCTTTAGGGTAGGGACACTTTCTTCTATGATTTTTTTTTACGATTTTATGTTTTTATGATTTTGTTTTTCTGCGCCCAGGCCCTATGTTTCCTCTCCTTCCTCTATCTCTATTATTGTTAGATTTTCTCTGTTTATATTGTTCCAGCTTTCCTGGATGTTTAGTGTCAGCTTATTTTTTTAAGGTTTAATGTTTTCTCTGACTGAGGTATCCACTTCCTCCGCCTCGTTTTCAATGGCTGAGGTTCTCTCTTCCATCACTTACATTCGATTAGTGAGGACTGCCTCAGAGATTTCCGTTCAAATTCCTACACTTTTTCATTTCCAGATTTCCCACAGTTTGGATTTACTTTCTGGACTCGATTTTCACTTTCAGACCTTGAACATTTTATTTAGTTCCTTCCCTTGTTTTTGTTTTTGTAGATTTGTTTAAGGGATTTATTCATTTTCTCTCTAAGGATCATATTCAAAAAGGCTATTTTAAGATCCTTGTTTTGTGCTTCAGCTATTCTCCTCTCTCCCTCTCTCCTCTCTGTCTCTCTCTCTCTCTCTCTCTCTCTCTGCCTACAGTGATGGGTTGCTGTGCACTGGAGGAGACACTGGTCTGGCTGTGATTGTGTTTTTGCACTGGGGTCTAGGCATCTAGGTTTCAGATGACTTTAATTCTAGGTGCTGATATCTGGTCTTGTCTTTATTGAGTGATTCATATCTTTACACATAGAGAAAACATTCAAGAGCACATCGTTGTTTTTGTGTATGTATTTGAATCACAAGTCACATGATTTGTGTATGTATTTGATTCACATGTGTATGTACTTTGTTACCAAATAAGTATATTCACAAAAATATTAGGCATTAACACCACTAGCTATAATTTCAAGATTTTTTTTATTGGATATCTTATTTATTTACAATACAGATGTCATCCCCTTTCCCCGTTTCCCCTCCCTAGAACCCCCATCCCATCCCCCTTCCTCCTTTATGCTTTTATACCATTTTAATTACATGCATGTATTAAGGTCATTTTTAGGTTGAGGGTCTAGCAATAAAATAGATGCAAATAGTCAAGGAACAAGCAAGACAATAAACACAATTACAGGTTTCTAGGGGTGAGGAATGGGGAAAGAGGATAACATCTGAAATATAGATAAATAAAGTACCCAATAATAAAAAAAAAAAAAAAAAGGAAAGCAACACAAACAAACAAAAAACACAGAAAACGGAACTGGCTATGGAAGTCGAACATTTGAGACTTTTTAGCAGCAATTTAACATTTCCCATATTACGGGGATTCCTTATAGTTGTTAAGATCAAGAGACTGGAACGGGCCCGTGGAACTTTAAAACAATATCTTCCTAAAATAAAAAAGGGGGAGATATATCCCTGTAAAAGAACTTTAAATCTGTTGTTCTGAGCTCTCTTAGTCAGTCTCTGACTGCAAGAATGGCATTCCTCCATCTCCCCCACCTCCTCCATCTCCCCCACCTCCTCCACCTCCTCCACCTCCACCTCCTCCACCTCCTCCTCCTCCTCCACCTCCTCCACCTCCACCTCCACCTCCTCCACCTCCACCTCCACCTCCACCTCCACCTCCTCCACCTCCTCCACCTCCTCCACCTCCACCTCCACCTCCTCCACCTCCACCTCCACCTCCACCTCCACCTCCACCTCCACCTCCACCTCCACCTCCTCCACCTCCACCTCCACCTCCACCTCCACCTCCTCCACCTCCACCTCCACCTCCTCCACCTCCACCTCCACCTCCACCTCCACCTCCACCTCCTCCACCTCCACCTCCACCTCCACCTCCTCCACCTCCACCTCCACCTCCACCTCCACCTCCTCCACCTCCACCTCCACCTCCTCCACCTCCACCTCCACCTCCACCTCCTCCTCCTCCACCTCCACCTCCACCTCCTCCACCTCCACCTCCACCTCCACCTCCACCTCCTCCACCTCCACCTCCTCCACCTCCACCTCCACCTCCTCCTCCTCCACCTCCACCTCCACCTCCTCCACCTCCTCCTCCACCTCCACCTCCACCTCCTCCACCTCCACCTCCACCTCCACCTCCTCCACCTCCACCTCCACCTCCTCCACCTCCACCTCCACCTCCTCCACCTCCACCTCCACCTCCTCCACCTCCACCTCCACCTCCACCTCC